>NC_053499.1:85006168-85306168 GCF_905171775.1 Rana temporaria | reverse complement strand
CCATAAAGTAACCAGCTCTGGGTTCCAATGTGCTGCCGCCGATGCCATGGAGACAGAGAATAGCCGGGACAGGACAGCAAGTCTGGTTGTTCCAGCACTGGTCCACACTGGGAGGATTCCCCCGTCCACCTATAATGTGTAGATGGGGGAATTGGATAATTTCTTTTTTTTTTTTCATTCAACCTAATAGTTGAATGAAAAAAAGTGATCAATGTATGGGCTGCCTAAGAGCTAAGACCAGCCATAGACAGTTTAAATCTCAGCTGGTTCAGCAGGAACTGTCTGAGATTTGAACCATTAATGAGCAGATTCTCTTATAATTATCACTAGTGGTTGCTGTATAGCCACTAGTGATAATCACTGTTTGTCGGGAGAATACAATTGCTGGGCAGGAGGGATATTCCCCTGTCAGCACTGTCTGTGTTGATGGGGGAATCATGCAAGTTTCTTTCCTGCAATCTGTGGATGTAGGAAAGAAATTTGTACTGCATATTACCTGCCTAACTGAAAGTGAAAGTGTAACAGAATGGCCAGTGACACCCAGAGACTTTTGAAGGATGGGGGGGTACTCCTGTGCCAGCGTCACTAATGACTCTTGGGTCCTCCTGTGCCCCTTTTGGGCATAGGGTGACTGAGAAATGATAATGATAAATTACATGCGATGGGACATTACTGGTAATTCATGTTTTGCAGGATATCTTGAAATATTACAAGTTGTTAAAGTCTGACTCCGACAGGTCAATAAAGTGTTTTCATTCAATGTGGGGACACATGCTTTTGAGGTGTTAATTGAGTCTGCTCCTAGACATTCCATTGTGTGAAGCTAATACTGTTTTGTGTCCATTGTGCTAATTAGGTCTGCTCTTAAGACCTAATCATTGTGTATGCTAATAAGATGTGGAATGTGACTTGTCAAGCTGTAGTAATTAACCCCTCTAAATGCGGAGCCAGACCGTCTGGGTAATGAGTAGTAATTAACTCATCGGAATGTCATTATCTAAAAGAATGTGTATGAAGCCCTCCATTGTGTGATGTGTGAGTGGAGTGTGTCTTTGTCCCTGTGATTAACTGTAACATGCTTGTACTGTATATAAGAAAGCTAAGTTACCATTAAAGGATTCATTCATTCATTCATTTTGGAACCAGTACCAGAGCTTGTGTTGTCTCGGTTATTCTGGGAAATGAAATGGGTCAGTCTGTCGGACTGTCGGATAAGCTGTCGTGGGGCGATGGAATGGAATGTCGTAAACGGTGGTGACCGTTACAGAAAGTAAATTGTGAATGTCTTGAAAGAACAGGAGAGGGGGAGGGAGACAGATAGGGGAGAAAAGGAATGGAGATAATGCAGTTCAGTGATTACAGTGTACTGCAGTCTGCAGTGCACACACTTACCCACGGTCCAGGCTAGAATCGCAGGCATCATTCACACACATGCTGCTGATTTTCATATTTCCCGCCCACACATCCCCTCTCTTCAGATACAGCACACCAGGATAGTGTGGGCGGGACTGAAAGGAGGAGGAAGAGGAGCTGTATTCCTCCCTGCTCGTATGTGAGGAGAGTGGGGGGGGGTGGCTGGACTCGCTGGGCTGTAAAAGAGTGTCATAGACTGACACTCGGCTCAGCTTGCAGTCACCACTCTCGGAACTTACAGGCTGGTTCTCCTGTCCTAAGGACGGGAGAAATCAGTCTGTTTTTTCTGTAACTGAGATGGAGGCTTTGGGCCCCCCCCCCCTCCCCCACAGTGCTCATGGAGTCCTTTCTGCAACTCGCTCTTCTCCGTGCCAATGAGGATGCAGGGGAAGGAGCAGATCGGGCGGCTGTGGTTGTGTGAGCGCTCGCATTATGCAGTGTCAGCGAGCAGAGGGAGGGGGGGAGCAATGCCCCGCAGAGCTGACTGGGGACGCTCTCCCTCTCAGGAGAGACTGTTACTCCAGCGGCGGCCCGAGCAAAATACAAAAATGCTTTTTTTTTTGGGGGGGGGGGGGAGCACATGGTGGGGCACAGCATAATGTTGGGGGGGGTCAGGGCCCCCTCTGCCCCCCCTAGAGTCGTCATTGACACAGACATATCCCTAAGTCCACCCCTGCAATCCGGGGACAAAACTGGGGACAGTGTCCTCATTTTGGGGACTGTCCCCTGAAAGAAGGGATGTCTGGTCACCCTATATTATACACCAGTACGACGTAAAAAATTCTCTACGGAAAATTCGGACAGATACTGGAGATGTGGAGAAGAATGCGGGACATTGCTCCATATATTCTGGTCCTGTAAAAAAATAAGATACTATTGGGCGACGATCCTAAGAATTGTACAAAAAGTCTCAGATTTACAATTACCCGATGATCCCGCATTCTTCTTACTCCACTGTTCTCAGATCCCGGTTCAGACCTATAGGAGATCAGTACTGTGTCATATGATTAACGCAGCTAAAGCAGGGATTCCCCTGCATTGGAGAGATACCAGGTCCCCATTAATTCTAGACTGGATAAATAGGGTGAAGGATATAGAAGCCATGGAGGACTTGGTCCTCTCAGCCAAGGGTAAGAAAAACCAATACGAAGAAACATGGAAGAGTTGGAACTTATTTAGAAATTCAGACGAGGGGAAGAGACTATTGGATGAGATAGAACAGTGAGGAGTAAAGGAAGGGAAAGAAAGAGACGCCCCCTGTATAGTGTGAAGGACAAACTTCTGCTTCTTCCAGACTTATACATTTTTTTTTTTTTGGAGGGAGGTGGGGTTAGGGTAGGTCCTTCACCTCAAAAATTGGGATAGAAAAAAAGAATTGGTCAAAAAGGAATACGGATAAATATTACTGCAATTTATTAATTATCCACATAAAAACACATTAATAACACAAAAAGTGCCAGTATCTCCACAGCACTAGTAAAATTAGACGTTAGTCTAAACAAGGACAAGTGGCCACCACAATCATACACACAGCTTACAGTAGGTGAACCCGATTTTGTGTCAATCTCGCTCTCTTTCTCGGCGAGATTGAGCACCTACGAGCCCCATCGCGGGAGCCAGCGCCGAGCTGGCTTGCCGCGATGGAGACAGAGCCGTCATAGAAGCGACGGGAGATCCGACTTGGATTCCCGCCAATTCTACACGTGTGCGGCGTTTGTTATGAATCCTGAGGGGGAAGTCCCCGCCGGATTTTAAATAAAAATCCGGCATGGGTCCCCCCTCAGGAGCATACCGGGCCCTTAGGTCTGTTATGGGTTGTAAGGAGAGCCCCCCTACGCCGAAAAAAACGGCGTAGGGGGTCCCCCTACAATCCATACCAGACCCGTATCCAAAGCACGCTACCCGGCCAGCCAGGAAGGGAGTGGGGACGAGCGAGCGCCCCCCCCTCCTGAGCCGTACCAGGCTGCATGCCCTCAACATGGGGGGGTTGGGTGCTCTGGGGCAGGGGGGCGCACTGCGGCCCCCCCACCTCAGAGCACCCTGTCCCCATGTTGATGAGGACAGGGCCCCTTCCCGACAACCCTGGCCGTTGGTTGTCGGGGTATGCGGGCGGGAGGCTTATCGGAATCTGGGAGCCCCCTTTAATAAGGGGGCCCCCAGATACCGGCCCCCCACCCTAAGTGAATGAGTATATGGTACATTGTACCCCTACCCATTCACCTGCAAGAAAAGTGGTAAAAACACAAATAAACCACACAGGGTATTAAAATATTTTATTAGTCTGCTCCGGAGGCCGCCCCCTGTCTTCTTTATTAGCTCTTTTACCAGGGGGAGCTTCTTCTTTGACGTCTTCGGGTGGGTGGGGGCCACCGTCTGGTTCTCTTCCACCGCCGGGGGGGGGTGGCTTTTAAAAAAGCCCCCACCCCCCCGGCGGGTTTCCTCCGGCGTCTTCGGCGGGGCTCTTCTTCTTCCGCTATCCCGACGGGTCTTCTCCGCTATCCGGGGGGTCTCCTTCTATGTTCGCCGCTCTCCGCTGTTGACTCGTCGCACCCCGATTCTTCGTCTCGCAGTCCGGTCCCTTCTTCCGTGCTGTGAGTTCTTCTTCCGTGCTGTGACGTCATGTTCTTCACTTCTCTTCTTCTCCCGATGTTGACACGCCGGTCCTTCTTGCTGAAATGACGGATGCGCGCCTTGCATCGGACCTATATAGGCCTCACAGTCCCATCATGCTCTGTACCTACCCATGTGATACCTACCACGAGGTAGGTATCACATGGGTAGGTACAGAGCATGATGGGACTGTGAGGCCTATATAGGTCCGATGCAAGGCGCGCATCCGTCATTTCAGCGAGAAGGACCGGCGTGTCAACATCGGGAGAAGAAGAGAAGTGAAGAACATGACGTCACAGCACGGAAGAAGAACTCACAGCACGGAAGAAGACGTACAGCACGGAAGAAGGGACCGGACTGCGAGACGAAGAACCGGGGTGCGACGAGTCAACAGCGGAGAGCGGCGAACATAGAAGGAGACCCCCCGGATAGCGGAGAAGACCCGTCGGGATAGCGGAAGAAGAAGAGCCCCGCCGAAGACGCCGGAGGAAACCCGCCGGGGGGTGGGGGCTTTTTTAAAAGCCACCCCCCCGGCGGTGGAAGAGAACCAGACGGCGGCCCCCACCCACCCGAAGACGTCAAAGAAGAAGCTCCCCCTGGTAAAAGAGCTAATAAAGAAGACAGGGGGCGGCCTACGGAGCAGACTAATAAAATATTTTAATACACTGTGTGGTTTATTTGTGTTTTTACCACTTTTCTTGCAGGTGAATGGGTAGGGGTACGATGTACCCCATACTCATTCACTTAGGGTGGGGGGCCGGTATCTGGGGGCCCCCTTATTAAAGGGGGCTCCCAGATTCCGATAAGCCTCCCGCCCGCATACCCCGACAACCAACGGCCAGGGTTGTCGGGAAGGGGCCCTGTCCTCATCAACATGGGGACAGGGTGCTCTGAGGTGGGGGGGCCGCAGTGCGCCCCCCTGCCCCAGAGCACCCAACCCCCCCATGTTGAGGGCATGCAGCCTGGTACGGCTCAGGAGGGGGGGGGGGGGGCGCTCGCTCGTCCCCACTCCCTTCCTGGCTGGCCGGGTAGCGTGCTTTGGATACGGGTCTGGTATGGATTGTAGGGGGATCCCCTACGCCGTTTTTTTCGGCGTAGGGGGGCTCTCCTTACAACCCATAACGGACCTAAGGGCCCGGTATGCTCCTGAGGGGGGGACCCATGCCGGATTTTTATTTAAAATCCGGCGGGGACTTCCCACTCAGGATTCATAACAAACGCCGCACACGTGTAGAATTGGCGGGAATCCAAGTCGGATCTCCCGTCGCTTCTATGACGCGCTTGCTGGGATGTGCTGTCACTATTCCAGTGAGTGCGAGATCTCGGCACCATGTCGCCGAGTATCAGCGCGACGCTGTCGTGCTAAAAACACAATATCACAAACACCTACTGTACATACACCTGCAGGAATCAAAGAACTGGGGCATGATAAAGAATATATAAATCACAGGGCTAGATTGAGGATAGTATAGCTGCAAGAAAATCTGTGAAGCTGGATACAGTTCCAATCAATTCTATCACCAGTTCATAGGGGACAAATTCCACATGGAGAAGAAGTAGATAGAACTACAATTCAATGGTAGACAGCTGCAAGTAAGTCATTGGAAACACTGCTAGTTTGGCAGTGATAGGTGTGATTACCATATAATGGGATCTGTTTGAACCAAGCAAGGATTGCTGTAGAGGCTGCAATCAGCAAGATGTACCATACTTCGGTACAGCTGAAAAACAAGATCACAATATCAAAAACTGCTTATTGCTTAGATCTTACCACCCTTGGAAAGTAGTCAGTATCTGTAGATTTCAGAGATTCCTCTGGTTACAGAGGCCGGCATTTTTTTGCAGATTCCTCCAGTGGTAGGGTGGGAAGTGCGCCCTCAAATCAGGTCCTCTGCATACCAAGGCCAGACCATTCAGTTCCAGGGTGAATAGATGCCTTTGTAATGTCTTTGAATGCCAGTAGATGGCAGTGTAGATAGGCAATAAGAAGTCAGCATGCAGTTTTAAATACTTGCTGTATGTCTCAAAGTGATGTCCGTGCAGTGATGTATGCTGCAGTAAAAATAGATTCTCAAGTTGGGAGAGAAGGCCCCCAGTAAAAATATAATTAGGTGGCTGTAGTGGTGGTCAGTCCTGCTTGATCGCTGATAAGCGTGATGCTTACATGTTTCGATCCTAACAGATCTTCAGCGCACTTCCCACCCTACCACTGGAGGAATCTGCAAAAAAACGCCGGCCTCTGTAACCAGAGGAATCTCTGAAATCTACAGATACTGACTACTACTGATACTGACTACTTTCCAAGGGTGGTAAGATCTAAGCAATAAGCAGTTTTTGATATTGTGATCTTGTTTTTCAGCTGTACCGAAGTATGGTACATCTTGCTGATTGCAGCCTCTACAGCAATCCTTGCTTGGTTCAAACAGATCCCATTAAATGGTAATCACACCTATCACTGCCAAACTAGCAGTGTTTCCAATGACTTACTTGCTGCTGTCTACCATTGAATTGTAGTTCTATCTACTTCATCTCCATGTGGAATTTGTCCCCTATGAACTGGTGATAGAATTGATTGGAACTGTATCCAGCTTCACAGATTTTCTTGCAGCTATACTATCCTCAATCTAGCCCTGTGATTTATATATTCTTTATCATGCCCCAGTTCTTTGATTCCTGCAGGTGTATGTAAGCTGTGTGTATGATTGTGGTGGCCACTTGTCCTTGTTTAGACTAACGTCTAATTTTACTAGTGCTGTGGAGATACTGGCACTTTTTGTGTTATTAATGTGTTTTTATGTGGATAATTAATAAATTGCAGTCATATTTATCCGTATTCCTTTTTGACCAATTCTTTTTTTTTCTCTCCCAATTTTTGATATGCAGTACTAATTCAGAGGAATGCAGATGGTAGTATTTAATATTATATCTATGACCACCATCAAATCGGATAAGATGATCTGGTTAGTGTGACTAATGCAGGATTGCCTCTTGTCACCTATCTCTGACTGCTTTGGATGAGTCACCATTGCCTATATTTTTGTGAATTATTTAGGTCCTTCACCTGTTTCTCTGTGAGAAAAAGAGAAGAAGGTGAAGGAAAGGGGGAAAGGGGGGGTTATAGTGTAAAGATGGACAGTCACCTAATTAATAGCCTGTTGGTCTCAGTATAAGCCAACAAGGAAATAATAAGTAACATATTTGAATAGACTTAATAGAAAGGCACTGACCAGAAGATCTAAGATGTATTAAAATAGGATGGGGAAAGGGTTTGGTACTTGCCTTTTTTCTATCCATATGTATATTGTGGAAAAACAAATAAACTTATAAGTGACGCTCTTTTTATTATCACCATCACAAAAGAAGTTACCAACAGGAAGTGATGTCACAGCATGTCGCCTTCACACAGGAAAATGACCATATAAGGACATCCCTCCAACAGGATGTCCAATACAATATAATACAATACAATACAATTAAAGGATTCTGATGGGTGTGTCTGAGCAGAGAGAGGGTGAATGTAAGCTAAACAAGCATGGACGCCATCTCTGGTCATAACAACCCAAGACTCCCATTTTACCGCTGATAGGAATCCTTATTCTGCGCTATTCCAGAGAACAAACGCATATCCGGATTATACTATTATTGCTTGTGGAAGGGAGGCTATCTGCAGGCGTGCACTACGAATCCCGACCATGCTGATCAGACATAGCAGAGACAAGAGCGCAAATCCGCCTATAACCAATAATGTCCTTGCAGAGTAAACACGATCGTCTGCACTAATGCACATGGGCCCTTCATCGGTGGACATATCCCCACTCTGCAAACAACACTCTCCAACCTTAAGATGTTTTCCACTACCAGATGGGACTCAACCAGCGTCAGTCTGCCCCAGTCAGATCTTTTTTTTGTCATATGCTCCCACGTATCCCTCGATGAATCTTGATCGTCTTCTTACACCTGGAAATGAATCAGTCCTTACAGTCCATATGAGTCCATAAAAAGGAAAACACGGCTTGACATGTAGAGTCTGTTCTTCAGGAGAGATGACATGGTGAGCTGTAGTAATTGCCGGTTGGTCTGGAATCCTCTGACTTGTACGTGGGTTGGGCTTCGGTACGTCTCATCAAGGAAGATGTGGTCATCTGCTTGGGCTCTGATCGCACGTCCAATCAGGCAACAGGAGTACCTCATCATGGCATATAGAAGGAATAGGAAGAAATCACATGAGTATATAGACCCCTACTTCCTTCCTTCAACTATGATCCGCTGTAAAATAAAAATTAAATCCCCAAAGATTCCCAGACCCTTCAAATGATTCCAACCTTCACTAACTATAGCTCTGGCTTCAACAGTTTACATGAACATCCCATCCACAATGGATGAGAATTGTTCAATTGTATCATAAGCTCAAGCCCCCCCCACTTTGTACATGCAGGAAACCATGCCCAGACCTGGTCGGGGTTGGTAAACAATTCCCTTCTAGCTGTCCCTGCCATTCTTACCTTCTCAAAGGCATTAGATCCCAACGATCGGCTGCGACATAAGATGCTGGGACGAGTTTCACCAGCATGCATGAACCTCTTGCATTGGGGGAATTACATTATAAGCTGTAGATCCGCATAAGCACCAAACTAAAGTTCAAACACACTTGTGGGCTACATAGTTGTCCCGATACCCAAACCGACAAGAGGCAGAGCTATTAAAACTATAACCAATTTTACGCTCTAAAAATGTATTGTTAAATTCTATTGACAAGTGTCTGTTTGGTGTCTTCACTAGTTTGTCAAAACTCCTCATGCCAATAATAACATCATAAATAGCATGTACCGCTGTAGTTGCTTTTCATCGTTACTCTTGCTAAAATTTACTAAACAAAAAAATATAAATAAACAAAGACACTAATCAATTATTTGGTGTGTTTGAGACACTTCTTGCAGTGGCTGGCGTGGTCTCATCCCTCATCAAGTTTCTTTACAATGACCGAGTCACCTGGTTGGAAAGAATGTAAACTGGTTATTGTGTCAGGGTCCAGGAGGGACTCGTGAACCCTGTAGTGGACCTTTTGAAGTTCATGTTACAATGACTGCACCTACCCCATCAGCTGAGAATGTAAGTGACAACTAATGAGGAAAGTCTGACTGGTTTTGGTTGACCTCCAAACAAACCTCATATGACAATAACACAGACATCGGGACTGTGGTCACTGCATAACCTGTGCTTGGCTTACCATCTGGGGTGTAATACCTGGAACCATTGACAGAAAGAAAGGTTTTTAGCATCTGGGATGGGAACCTACTTCACCAGACTGCTTGCTTGCTGATTCAAATTCCATAAAAGAAAGACAGTCTTGGCACAAACTTTGGTTAGAATTAGAAAGGTTAGTGTTATTAGTTTGAAAAACTGTCATTTATCCCCCCATTGTCTTCCTCATTACAGATTGAAGGAAGAGATGCGTGGTGCAGGAAAAAAAACAATGAAATAGCTTATGATACTTTTACCTTCTTAGACTTGTGTATTTATTCATGTGTACAGCTATCTACATACACCTGCTCTCTATGTACATACACTTTCAGAAACTCCTTGGACCTGAAAAAATACTTATAAGCAAAAATTATTACTCTAGCCTTCATATTTAACCTGCAAAGAATGGCAAACAATAATGACATTCCTGTACACTGGTAAATTGTAAATGACATTATTTAAAACTGGTTCAAACAAAACCCTCTGTAACCCTTACTTTTCCCGTTCCTACAAAAATACAACAGCCGCAATGCGACAGAGGATCGCCACGGTAAGTTCGAACATATTCACATTAATACATACAAACATTCAGATACAAATGTGGGGGAGATACTTCATAGTTTCCAAAACAAAAATGAAAAAAACAAAACAAACAGCCAACCTTCACTCTTTCAGCAATAGAAAAAAATACAATGGGAAAAACATGAGAGCAGCTTGAAAACCTTGCATGGACCAGCCATACAAAGTTAAAAAAAACGGGCATGAGAATTTTAACCACAGTTCCTCCTCTGAGAATCACAAAATCGTGTACTGCACATCCATCAGCCCACTCATCGCTACAGATTTCTGAAGCCGCAGTCGCGCCCCATCAACTCCAGAGGGATACCCAAAATAGTATACTTGGACCACATATGTCAATCTTTTTGGCGTTTAATGGCCTTTGCCCCAAAACTAGGCTTTAAGCACTGTGTCACCGTCTGACTGTGGGAAGCCTCCATTCCTTCCCTTGCACAGACCTCTTTGTGTCCGTGGCAATTCGAATCGGCTTTTAGTCTTACCCCTGCGTCCAGGGAAACCCTTGCACCCATTTCGGGGAGCACCGCCCAGTGCCTTCTTCTACAGTGGATTGACGGACAACAACCACTATATATGGTCCAGTCCCCAACTAGAAACCCTAATCAAGGCGTTTTCACCCCCCGAATTATGCCTCTACCCCTCACAGTGTATGTATACACAAGCACTTTCCACTGTACGCCCATACACTGCGTCGCCAGACAAAACTAAACAGAACACTCACGCCCGCTTTCTCTACAGAAAAATGTGACTTCTCTCTGTATCTAGATGTTACAACAATAACTTGGATGCCTCATGTTTTCTCTCTACCTAAAACTGTATTACAGTTATATTACAGTATAAAACTTCACAAAACTGGAACAAAATATATAACACTCTTTCAAATGCGAAAATGTTTTCCATTGTCCTTCCAAGCACAAATCTCATTGCTCACCTTTCAGAAAACCAAGCTCCTCCCACCAACTTCCTGTGGATGCATAAAATGCTGAAAAGAACTTCCTGTTGCATGCTCAGCAATTAAAACCCCCAAACTGGTTTATTTACATATCAATGTACAGGAAGAGGGAGGGGGAGGGGAGCAAATTAATGGCTAACATCATACACATTTCAACAATAAAAAAAAAAATACTTTGTCAAGGAAAGGATGGAATAAACCCTCCTTTTTCAAATAGGATGGAATCCCCCTTGACTCGGAAGTCTTACCACAAGTTTCGAGACCTAAATACAAACTCCTGCAAAAAGATGGCTCACTGAGGTCAACCAAAGCCCCCCCCTCCTTTGCAGGCTTTACAATACAAGCTTCAAAAACAATAAATTGCTCTCTGGGAAACTCCCAAATATTTAAACATAAAAACAACACACACACCACTGTGTACAAAAACTCAGTTAAAGTTAGTCTTACAATCTATTGAAATTCAGTGTAAAGTAGAGATTTCACTTAAAAAACAAATTCAATACAAAAATCGCCACTCTCACACTGCAAAGATGATAAAAAAGTACACACACAGCTAACCTACAGTAGCTTACATTTACTTAAATACAAAAAAAAATACAAGACCACATGGTTTCCCATACAAGGGAAAACAAATATGGTGTCCACCAGATTCCAACACAAAAAAGACCACACTACTCAATTCGCACCAAACATAGAAATCTGCCCCAAAGGCTGAGAAATTCAACCAGCAACCAGCAAGATAGCCAACGAATGCCACAGCACAGCCACATGGTAACAATCAACCAAAAGAAAAAGCAAATGAAAGCCAGGCCACAACAAAATGGTAGATGAAATCTGGACCACAGAACGATGGCCAGTGACAGTAGCCACCTGCCAGACAACAACAAGATGGCCACCAAATGCAGTTTTTCCCGCCAACACCGAGATTTCTTCACTAGAAAACCAAACATTTTCCCACAAAGACTGACTAAACATTTGAGAATGCACACTTAACCATAGACACACACTTTAGGCTACTTGGACCCTTGGCTAACTAAACAGCACATTCAAAAATGTTAGTTACATGAAACACAACATAGCACAACATTAAAACAACAACACTCTTTTCTCAAAGTTCACAACAGCTTTCAAAGGAATAAGACATTGAGAAATACGAACAGCGATCCTAGAAACCTGAGACCATTCAAACAGTGTAGCCCTTTCAACAAACAGCTACTATTGTCTGGCTTTCAGCAATGCCTGGCCACTTAAATATGCAGCAGGCATTTTCAACTTAAAACCAAACTCTTTACTTAAAATATTTTTACACTTATGGGGACATGTGTCTTGGTCCCATACAAAGGTAAACATCACAATGTATCCATTTCTATGTTTCATATAGATCACGAACATATTACACATAACTTTGTTCTGAAAGTTGGAAAGTCAAGAGATACACAGAACTATCAACAATACTGGTCGCCCCTCCCCCATTCAAGCACATGTTCAAATTATATATGCAGCAGCCATTTTAAGCTTTTCTAAATGACCATCAAAGTCCACTGAAAAATGTGTGTCTTGAGTCAGCTACACACTCTACAAGACTCATGCAATCTACTTGTTCCATACATAAAATTCATATTCTCACCCTGCTCAATACATCACACAAAAGTCACTTTTCTAAACAGCTTCATTGTAAACCGTGGGGACATCTGTCCTGCATCAGACAAACAATCAAATCACACACAGTCTCCATTTCTCATTCAGTTATCTCTACACAACTTCAATCTAGTCAAACACCATACATTCACACAACAGACATTTCTCATACAACAAACACTCAGGCCCCGTACACACGACCGGATCGATCCGATGAAACTGGTCCGCCGGACCAGTTCCAGCGGACAGATCCGGTCGTGTGTAGGCCAGAGCGGACAATTGTCCGACGGATCGGACAGTTTCCAGCGGATAAAAATTTCTTAGCATGCTAAGAAATCTGTCCGCTGGAAACCTGTCCGTCGGACGTGTTCGGTCGTCTGTACAGACTCACCGGACACATCCGAACGACCGCTATCCCTCGCATGCGTCGTACTGATTCGACGCATGCGTGGAAGCATTGAACTTCCAGGGCCGCGCACGTCGCCGTGTCATCGTCGCGGCGACGGCGCGGCCACGCCCCGCGTATTGTTTACGCGCGGATTTCTGTCTGATGATGTGTACAACCATCAGACAGAAATCTCCGGGCGGACATGTCCGCTGAAAACGGTCCGACGGACCGTTTTCATCGGATTATCCGTCCGTGTGTACGGGGCCTCACTCATACACACAACAGACATTTCTCATACAACAGACACACACACACACACACACACATTCAAACTTCCAGTATTATTTCAAAAAGAGGAAAAATGTGTTATTTTGCAAAGCAGAGCCTCCCTACGCATCGGAACGTAGATCCATGCAATCCCTCATCTTGACCCGATGCCAAAGGAGGCCCTATTCACTTGGTCCTGGCCCACCATTCTGTCAGTGAAATAAGGCAGAGAACACAGCCAAATCTCCTGTCTCTAATAATAACACATTTCGTCTTAATGATATAATGCATCTTAGCTAAAAATCCACTCACTCGATACTGCATTCATCCAAGTAAAAAGACATCACTGCACTGCTATATTCTCAGCATCTCTGGCATCTCCCCCCGGGAGTCCTCTGTGTCGCTCTTTTTATTATCACCATCACAAAAGAAGTTACCATCAGGAAGTGATGTCACAGCATGTCAACTTCACACAGGAAAATTACCATATAAGGACATTCCTCCAACAGGATGTCCAATACAATACAATTAAAGGATTCTGATGGGTGTGTCTGAGCAGAGACAGGGTGAATGTAAGCTAAACAGACATGGACAGCATCTTTGGTAATAACAACCCAAGACTCCCATTTTACCACTGATTGGAATCCTTATTCTGCGCTATACCAGAGAACAACACATATCCAGATTATACTCTTATTGCTTGTGCTATTGCGTGCTATGAATCCCGACCATGCTGATCAGACATAGCAGAGACAAGAGCGCACATCCGCCTATAACCAATAATGTCCTTGCAGAGTAAACACGATCATCTTGGACCCTTGAAAAAGACCATTGGCCCTGAGCCCATTGCTCTTGAAGTAGAGCTACCCTACTACTTTGCTGGTACCTGACTGAACCACCAACCACTAGGTCATTAGAAGGGATCGACATTGCAGATGATTTAGTTTCTTCAACCACAAGTTTAGGCCACTGGTCCAGAAACCCGACTTGAATGGGATCGAGAGTTAAACTGAACCTACCTGAGCTGCTGGAGCGAGGCGATTTCTATGATTCAATCTGAGACATCAAGCATGAAAGATCTCCAAATATGGCCTAAAATGCTTGCCTTAAGGGACCATGTGTCAATCACCAAAGCCGTACCTATGTCCACAGAGGAGCCACAAAGTGCCCCTAAGGCACGTATGGGTGCACAATCCCAAAATACCAGAAAGCATCCTGACATGTCACTTCTTAGTTTATGCGTTGGCCTCCCAGTTTTTCCTGGACTCCCAGCCAGAAATGCAGAAGCTAACCTCTCTGGAGTGAGTGTGGAAACTGATCCCAACCCCTGGACATCTTTCGGTTCAAAAAGGGCATAACTTTGACATCCTGCTGTGACAACATACTCCAATCTTGTAGAACGAGCACTTGATCCATCCAACATAAGGGAATTGTCAAGCTGTCCTTGCTCAGTAACAAACCCTAAAGGGTTAACCACTGCTAGAGGGAGGTAGACACTTCCATCTACAGCCCTGATTCACCAGGTGGTTAATAAACTAAACCTAACCCTGCCATGAATCAGGAAATAATGAAAGAGTTTTGTTCAGGACAGCAACAAAAAGGTAGGAATTTGCAACAGAATCCAGTGCTGGGACAAGGCCATTTGGTGCCCAGGATGAAGATGGCAAACCCCCCCCCCCCCCCCGTTTTGAAGAAATGGGCACACTAGTGGCAATTGATGGGCACACTGGCGGCAATTGATGGGGCAAACTGGCAGCACACTAGCAGCAATTGATGGGCACACTGCAGCACACTGGCGGCAATTGATGGGCACACTGGCGGCAATTGATGGGCACACTGGCAGCACACTAGCAGCAATTGATGGGGCAAACTGTCAGCACACTGGCGGCAATTGATGGGGCAAACTGGCAGCACACTGGTGGCAATTGATGGGGCAAACTGGCAGCACACTGGCGGCAATTGATGGGCACACTGGTGGCAATTGATGGGACAAACTGGCAACAATTGATGGTTACAGTGGCTGTGTGTGTTGGCACAGTGACTGCGTTTGATGGGCACAGTGGCTGCATGTGATGGGCACAGTGGCTGCGTATGATGGGCACAGTGGCTGCGTTTGATGGGCACAGTGGCGTCAATTGATGGCACAGTGACTGCGTGTGTTGGCACAGTGGCTGCATGTGATGGCACAGTGGCTGCATGTGATGGCACAGTGGCTGGGTTTGGTGGCATAGTGAGGCTGCAATTTATGTTCTTTTTTTTTTGCTAGTCAGAGAAGGCCAGCATGGCTCAAAATAACACAAACACTTTTTTTTTTATCTGCCATTTTTTATTAACAAAGTGCTGGTCACCTCAGTCAGCCTCCTCCACCAGCACACTGGTGGAAATTGATGGGGCAAACTGGTAGCACGCTGGTGGCAATTGATGGGCACAGTGGGGCAAACTGGCAACAATTGATGGTTACAGTGGCTGCGTTTGATGGCACGGTGGCTGAGTGTGATGGGCACAGTGGCTGCGTGTGATGGGCACAGTGGCAACAATTGATGGCACAGTGGCTGCGTGTGTTGGCACAGTGGCTGCATGTGATGGCACAGTGGCTGCGTGTGATTGGCACAGTGGCTGCGTTTGATGGGCACAGTGGCGACAATTGATGGCACAGTGGCTGCATGTGTTGGCACAGTGGCTGCATGTGATGGCACAGTGGCTGCGTTTGATGGGCACAGTGGCTGCATGTGATGGCACAGTGGCTGCGTTTGATGGGCACAGTGGCTGCATCATGTGATGGGCACAGTGGCGACAATTGATGGCACAGTGGCTGCGTTTGATGGGCACAGTGGCTGAATGTGATTGCAGAGTGGCTGCGTTTGGTGGCACAGTGAGGCTGCAATTAATGGGTTTTTTTTAGTCAGAGAAGGCAAGCGTGGCTCAAAATAACAGATTTTTTTTTTTAAACTGTTTTTTTTTATTAAAAAAAATGATGGTCACCTTAGTCCGCCTCCCCCTTATATTCTTCAATGTACACAAACCAAGGGAATTATAGACATCATAAACATGCTTCTATCCTTTTTTTGGGGGGGGGGGGGTGAAAAACTGGAGAGCACAAAGAAATATAAAAGGATATCCTATATTTCAACAGACCATAGCTGGCTCCGGTAGTCATCCACAGGTGATTCCTCTATCTTCTCTGGAAATGCTGGTCTTTTGAGGGGCTTGGCACAATAAAAAATAGCAAATATGAGAAGCCATCAACAGGTTATTACCATGTGTGAACAAAGTGTTATTTTGTGCACCTGTTATGCAGAGTACACCCTGTGGAGGAGCTCAGGCTATGCATAGTGGCTGCTGGGAGCAAGTTACATCAATACCTAGCAATGCAGCATTCATTTGGATACAAACCATTTTTTTTTATTTTTTGATTGTGAATATCGGCACAGCGTGCATAGGGGAGATTCTGCCAACACCACTGCCCACTTTACATGGACCCAACGGACCCCAGACAAGGCTGTTAGCCATGATAAAAGCGGCCCAGAGGACCAGCAGCTGGGCTCCGTGGATTTCGGGTAATTTAGCCGAGACATCAGGGACTGCGTCCAGTCTAATCCACACACATGGACGGATGGCCAGCCCTTTAGACCAGCCAGGTAGAGGAGCACACCTAGATCCTGCACATAGGAGGAAAAAAGAAGAACGCCAAAGCTATAGGTGGGCTGAAATGTATATGAGTTAAGAGCTGGAGGAATTATGGGCGGAGCCTATACCCAGCTGTGCTGATATGGAGCAGTCAGGAAAGTGAGGCCCGGAGCAATGAAAGACACAGCAATAAGCGGAGGGCCGGCCATGACAGGGTTAACTAAACCCTGGTCTGGTCGGTAGGAGTGGTCAAGGGAGGTAGCAGAGCGAGGGGAGGGGAGGTTATAAATTCCCTCCCCCCGCTTCCCGGGCTAAGCACACGAGGGGAGAAGTTTTGGTGGTTTTGGGTGCTTTCCTTGTTTTTGTCTCTCCCACACAGGTGCGAAGTTAAGATGTCATGGCGGCGGCGGGTGTTTGGAGTTTGCAGGAGAAGTAATTACCCCAAAAGTGGATGCCATTACCCAGAGGTGATATGGGTTCTGAAGGGGCTGTTAGTCCAGTTTACAGAGTGTAGCTGGGAGGTTGTTAATGGGGGCACAGCGGTCAGTGGTCGTCTCTGAGTCAGTTTGTCGGCTTGAGGCCTATGACCAGAAGTTAGGTACCGCAGTGCTCAAAAAGGTTTTAGAATGGTTACAAGTTGTGTTAATGTGCCTGCAAAGTCCAGCACTAGTAGGGTTAAAGGAAAAGGTTGTTGTTGTATCTCAGGTATACATAATTTTATGTGTTAAAAAATGATATTTAATATTTAAAAAGGTTATTTAAAATAAATGGAGGCTGCTACGGCCAGTTTTTTACTCCAACATTAAAGTGGTGGTCTCAGTTATTTATTAAAGATAGAGGTTGGGTAAAAATGTGGGTCTTAGCAGATAAGGGTTATGTTACGTTATACCATTGTCAAGGCCTCTTTCTCTCAAATATTGTTCACAAATCTGTCTAAGCCCAGATTCACACTGGGCTGTGGGAATGAAGCCGTGCGAGTTCAGCTGAACTCGCACAATTTCACTCCCACCTTTCAGTCCTGATTTCGGACGAGATTTCAGAGACATCTGTGCAGGTTTCTGCACAGGTGTCAATTAAAATCTCGGCCCAAAATCACAAAAAGTAGTATAGAAACTATGGGCCAGATTCACAGAAAAAGTACGCCGAGTATCTGCTGATACTCCGACGTACTTTAAAATTTGCTGCGTCGTATCTTTATTTGTAATTCACAAACAAAGATACGACGGCTTTTGGCTAAGATCCGACAGGCGTACAGCTTCGTACGCCTTTGGATCTAAGGATGCAATACTTCGGCGACCGCTGGGTGGAGTTTGCGTCGTTTTCCGCGTCGGGTATGCAAATTAGCTGTTTACGGTGATCCACGAAGGTACGCACGTTCGTCGCATTCTCTTACGTCGTCGCTAGTCGGTTTTTCCCGTTGCAAACTTACGCCTGCTATTTCATGGCTTAGATTTAGACCAGCCATGTTAAAGTATGGCTGTCGTTCCCGCGTCAAATTTCAATTTTTTTTTTTGCGTAAGATGTCCAGGAATACGAAAGGACGTAAGGCACGTCGGGGCGCCATAATTTCGCGCAAAGCACGGCGGGAAATTTCCTAACGGCGCATACGCAGAACGTTTGGCGCAGGAACGCGCCTAATTTAAATGGTACACGCCCCATTTGAATTAGGCGGGCTTGCGCCGGACGGCTTTACGCTACGCCGCCGCAAGATTACACGCAATCAAGCACTTACGATGAAAACTTGCGGCGGAGTAACGTAAAGAGGATACATTACGCCGCCGTAATTGTTCGTGAATCTGGCCCTATATTTTGAAATCAGTGCAGCACCGCAAATACGGCGTTGCACCGATTAGGACGGTGGCAAATGCCGCCAATGACATGTCAAATCGCATGTCAAAACGCTCCAGTGTGAACCAGGGATAAATCTTTGTTAGTGAGCACTTCTCATTTGACGAGATAGTTCGTCCACCTCACAGGTGTGGCATATCAAGATGCTGATTACACAGCATAATTATTGCACAGGTGTGCCTTAGGGGTCTTTCACATGTCCGTTCAGTTTTTTAGATCATTTTTTTCCCCTTCAGTTGATCCGTTTTTTCATTCGTTTTTCGTCCGTTTTCCATCCGTTTACATCCGTTTCCGTTCCGTTTTCCGTCCGTTGACGTCCGTTTTCCATCCGTTTTTCGATCCGTTTTTTGATCCGTTTTTTTTATTTTTTTTGTTTTAGAACTTTATTAATCATCTTTTCAAGAATTTTCCCATGATTCTTTGTTTCCCCCAGCGTGCCTTGTGCTTTCTTCTTGCTGTATGTTAACAGCCGGCTGTTTGGTTCCTGATTCATTGCTGTACTTTACTGCTTATTACGATGGATTTGGGGAATTATTATGAGAATGTGACATCATTTGTCATGCTCTACTATGTGTGGAGAAAAAAAAGCATGACCAAGAACATGTCTGCGAGGAGACGCAGGTACTGGGCACATCCCATGCTCCTCAAAAGGCCAACTGAGGGTTTCTTTGCTCTTCACTATGCAGATTTGTGACGTTACCCTCCTAAATTTTTTAATTTTACCAGAATGACGATTCCATCCTTTGATTATTTGCTTGAAAAGTTACATCCACGATTATACCGGACAAACACAGACATGCGACGTGCTGTGCCTCCAGAGGAGCGACTTCTCATTACCCTCAGGTAAGCCAGCCAGCCAGCCATTTAGCTTGATTATGTCCAGTGTAATGTTGGATTCCTTTCGTAATTTCTTCTACTCTTCTACTCTTCCTAGGTTTCTTGCATCTGGAGTTTCTTATACGTCACTAAACCATTTTTTTTTATTGGGAATCTCAACTATATCAGTAATAGTACATGAGACCTGTGAAGCAATATGGGAGGAGCTTCGGTCTTCTGCAATGCCGGTTCCTGATGCTACCATGTGGCAGGAAATTGCGAATGGCTTTTGGAAAAAAACACAATTCCCTAATTGTGTTGGAGCCCTGGGTGGGAAACATATCAGAATCCATGTGCCACCTGGATCTGGCTCGCAATTTTACAATTATAAAAAATACTTTTCCCTAGTGCTAATGGCAATTTGCGACAGTAACTACAGATTTATAGCCGTTGATATAGGAGCCTATGGATCTAATGCAGACGCAAGAGTATTTTCAGCATCAGTAATGGGGAGAAGAATACTGGAGGGACACTTTAATTTCCCAGCAGATAAACCACTACCATCAACTGTAGGACCAGATTTGCCACATGTTCTTGTTGCTGATGAGGCATTTGGACTTTCTCATCATCTTTTAAGGCCTCATGCCAGGCACAATTTAACGACCCCCAAAAAAATCTTCAACTACCGCTTGAGTCGTGCAAGGCGCCTTATTGAATGCACCTTTGGCATTTTGAGCGGCAAATGGCGCATATTTCATACCGCTATACAACTTAGCGTGGAGAATGCCCAACTTGCAATCCAAGCCTGCTGTGTCCTCCACAATGTCATCCGCGAGAAGGAAGGGATTTCTGTTGAGGAAGAGGACGAGATAGACCTACCTTCTGTACGCTTTTCTGGACTGCAACCCAACAATTCTGCCATTACCATGCGTGACAATTTTACAAAAAAATTTATGTCCCCAGAAGGAGAGGTTCCGTGGCAGTATCAGTATGTGTAAAAACAGTCACGAGGCACTTTATGATGTGCACCTTGCTAGTAACATGTTTCACCCCTTTTAGTTAATTTGCATGATCTTTGTTGTCATAGTGAAAACGCCAATTAATTTCTACATTTCTGATTGTATGCTTTCATGCTTTAATTGTCATTACCGGTGTCCCTATGATATATCAGTTTGTTTCTTTTCACATAAAATACCAAAAAAAATACATTTTCATGCAGTCTATTATTTTTAATTGAACTTTATGAACGCAACATGTAGAATGTAACTTATAGTAAAATCTTTAAAATAAGAAATAGACATCGAAAAAAGGGGCAAAAACCAATTTATTAAAGTAGTATGGTATCACAACTTTGCAAAAAAATAATAATTAAAGGTCTTGGTAATAAGGGGCGGGGAAAAGGGAAGAATCAGAGTGTGAAGTCCCCTGGGAAGGAGAGGGATCATAGTTGGGTGCCTGGGGTGGGACTAGAAAATTTTGGGCAGTGGAGGCAGGGGCACGGTGATGATGGGGGATAGGGCTGGGTTGGAAACGGTGAGTGTAGGGAGCTGGTGGTGCGTGATCGGGGTAGAATTGGCGTTGGGGAGGGGAGATAACTGGGGGCACAGGGTCTCCTGACATAGACGCCCTTAGACAACTTCCGATATACTGGCCGATTCCCAAGCGCATGTCTAATTTTCTTTCTGGATTAATTTTTTGCAGCAGGTGATACTGGCTTCTTAGGAAGCATGCGTCCTCGTTATTAGGGTCCAAAAAAGGATCGTTTGATTCCGGTCTCCTTCCTCTCATCTCCTCCATGAAACTCAGCATGGCGTCGTCTAATGTGTGTTTCTTCTGACGCTTTTTCGATGTTGAAGCAACAGAACAAATCTGAGGGGTGGAACATATATCTATTAGCACATTATCTTTTGACAATATTTCAACAGTAGGCATTTTATGTTCGATACTTACAGGCACACTTGGGGTTGATCGAATGGGTCTTGCAGCTGCAGTGGTATCTTCAGCTGCCGCACTTTCAGTCACTCCACTTTCTCCCTCGGGATCTGGCTGTGAAGCTTCTATATCGGTTTCACTAATGTTACTGGCAGTACTGTAAAATATTGGTCGGTAGATGGGTTGAAGGTCAATACAGACTTGTTTTTACAATACATAGATCCATGTGTGTGTATACTGTTGTGGTAAACCCTACATACCACTTTTGGAATACTTGGTTTGAACATATTTGCAGAAAAAAATAGACAAAGTTGTCTGACTGTTACCTATCAACACCCCCTGAAACACAGTGGGGGTTATTTACTAAAGGGAAATCCACTTTGCACTACCAGTGCACTATCAGAGCATTTGGAAGTCCAGTCGCTGTAGATCTGAGAGGGACATGCAAGGAAAATAAAAAAGAGTATTTTAGCATCCACATGATTGGATGATAAAATCAGCAGAGCTTCCCCTCATTTCAGATCTTCCCCTCAGATCTACAGTGACGGTACTTCCAAGTGCACTTGCAGTGCAAAGTGGATTTGCCATTAGTAAATGACCCCCAATACCTACCAGTCACTCAAGGAGTGATGGCAGTGATAAATGAGGGGAAAGAAGACCTATACGGGGACTTCCATCTCAGGTAAGCAATTCATTAATAATGAGCTACTATGATATGCATACTAGGTCATTATGCATTTCTGTTAATTCAGATACTTATATGTGTGGATGAAGTTTAATATTTGTAGTTCAGTTGGTCAAATAATGTAATAAATAGGCTAGGTACCTTCTTACGCTCATCACGTTTCGGAGAAATTCGAGCATTTCAAAAAATGCCCCCTTTTTATATTTTGATGCTCCAGCTCCACTGCGGGACTTTGTCTCCTCCGTTAAATCCCGCCTAAACCTATCTCGTAGTGAGCGCCACCGTGTGACGATACTCTCTCCTATGAAGAAACAGAAAATAAAATAAACCCATAGAACTCCTAAATGTACGTATACTATTTAAAACAACACATACTTGGAGAACAGTTGTGCCATGATAGCAGTGGTGTATTTAGATTTTGTGCTGCCCTGGGTCTTGAGGCAGGTGACGTGGCCAGTGGACAATCCACAAATTGTGGCAGGTGACGTGGCCAGTGGCCAATCCACAACTTGTGGCAGGTGATGTGGCAGGTGACGTGGCCAGTGGCCAATCCACAACTTGTGGCAGGTGACGTGGCAGGTGATGTGGCAGGTGACGTGGCCAGTGGACAATTCACAACTTGTGGCAGGTGACGTGGCCAGTGGACAATCCACAACTTGTGGCAGGTGACGTGGCAGGTGATGTGGCAGGTGACGTGGCCAGTGGACAATCCACAACTTGTGGCAGGTGACGTGGCCAGTGGCCAATCCACAACTTGTGGCAGGTGACGTGGCAGGTGACGTGGCCAGTGGCCAATCCACAACTTGTGGCAGGTGATGTGGCAGGTGACGTGGCCAGTGGCCAATCCACAACTTGTGGCAGGTGATGTGGCAGGTGACGTGGCCAGTGGCCAATTCACAACTTGTGGCAGGTGACATGGCCAGTGGCCAATTCACAACTTGTGGCAGGTGACGTGGCAGGTGACGTGGCCAGTGGCCAATCCACAACTTGTGGCAGGTGATGTGGCAGGTGATGTGGCAGGTGACGTGGCCAGTGGCCAATCCACAACTTGTGGCAGGTGACGTGGCAGGGTGATGTGGCAGGTGACGTGGCCAGTGGCCAATTCACAACTTGTGGCAGGTGACGTGGCCAGTGGCCAATTCACAACTTGTGGCAAGTGACGTGGCCAGTGGCCAATTCACAACTTGTGGCAGGTGACGTGGCAGGTGACGTGGCCAGTGGCCAATACACAACTTGTGGCAGGTGATGTGGCAGGTGACATGGTCAGTGGATATGGATGTTGACATATGGGTGGACTACAAGATAACAACCCACCCCCCATAACCCACAAACTACTTACCACGTTCCAATCCTTCTCTTTTGCTTAGTGTCTGCCAGTTCGGTGTCACCGTCTGAAAGACTTCCTCCCATTTTTTATTAGAGACATTTCTGTCGCTATATTCTCCACACCTCTTATCCCATATTGCAGGGCGATCTTGGACCAGATGGATTAGCTCCTCTTGGCTCACATCCTTTGCCATTTTATCAGTTTTAGCTGGACAATCACACACAGGCAATTGCTATAAATGTCCAGGAACTGGGCAGCATGTGCTGGGAACATGTGACTTGGGAAAAACCACTACCTGGGTGAAAGGTTATTGTTGTGTATGCGTATTGCATGCATATTAAAGTTTGGTGAATTTCTATTTTTTACATATTTTGATGAAAAACGGACGTTAGCGGATCGGATGATAAACGGATCATCCGTTAACGTCCGTTTTTCGTCCGTTCCGTTTTTTAGACGGAAGAAAAATAGGGTTTTCTTCCGTCCAAAAAAAGGAACTTAACGCAGACGGATGCTAACGGACGTTAGCGGATGCTCATCCGCTAACGGACGCTAGCCCATAGGGAAGCATTGCGGTCCGTTAACGGACGAACGGAAGGAACGTGTGAAAGAGCCCTTAGGCTGGCCACAATAAAAGGCCACTCTAAAATGTTCAGTTTCATCACACAGCACAATGCCACAGATGTCGCAAGTTTTGAGGGAGCGTGCAATTGGCATGCTGACTGCAGGAATGTCCACCAGAGCTGTTGCCCTTGAATTGAATGTGCATTTCTCCACCATAAGCCATCTCCAAAGGAGTTTTTTTGGCAGTACATCCAACCGGAATCACAACCGCAGACCACGTGTAACCACGCCAGCCCAGGACCTCCACATCCAGCATTATTATCATCTGACCAGAGCACCTTCTTCCACATGTTTGCTGTGTCCCCCACATGGCTTCTCACAAACTGCATACTGGGCTTCTTATGGCTTTCTTCCTGCCACTCTTCTATAAAGGCCAATTTTGTGCAGAGCACAACTAATAGTTGTCGTGTGTAGAGATGGCCTGGCGGTTCGCCCGGCGGTCGTTTCGCGGTGAACTTTGCTCGTTCGCGGTCCGCCGAACAGGCGGACATCTGGCGATATTCGCGGCTGTCCGCCATTTTACATTGAGAAGAACTTTGACCCATGACACATACATCAGGTGGTACAGGACAGCCAATTGAGACATTTCAGCACATGGACATACCCCCTACCTTATAAATAGACCTGATCTTACAGTCATCTTACATTCTGCTGTTTGCCTGTTTAGGGAGAGGTTGCTGTGCTGTGTGGAGCAGGGACAGGCTGTGGTACTAGTGACACAAATCGTTAGCTAACAGGTCCACAAAAGTCCTTTCAAGGACTGGTATAGGTGTACTACTTGGTGTGCTGTATATAGGGGTGCAATACACTTATATACTTTTTGTCAGTGTAGGGACAGGTTGCTGTGTGTGGAGCAGGGACAGATTGTAGTGACACAAATCGTTACCTGACAGGTCCACAAAAGTCCTTTCAAGGACTGGTATAGGAGTACTACTTGGTGTGCAGTATATAGGGGTGCAATACATTTATATACTTTTTGTCAGTGTAGGGACAGGTTGCTGTGTGCGGAGCAGAGACTGACTGTAGTTACACAAATCGTTACCCCACAGGTCCACAAAAGTCATTTCAAGGACTGGTATAGGTGTACTAATGTTTGGTGTGCAGTATATAGGTGTGTAATACACTTATAATATACTTTAGAATATAGAAAGCATATTATAGTGGATTTGTATTGTGCAGCATTGTGACTGGTGGTGTATTTGGGTACTGCAGAATTTTTGCCTCTTTCGCTCTGTTACCTCTGCTACACACAGTGACAACATTTCCTGAAAAAAAAAGTTTCATAACTGGTGCGATAAACCAGTGGCCCCCCAAAACGACAGATTGAAGCGGGATGTTATATACCTTTTGTCACAGGGTCATTTAAAAAATAACAGGCAGAGGAAGAGGCAGGCCCTTCCGCAGGGGTCGTAGGGGTAGGGCAGGAGCACCAGGCCGGAGCCAAAGTGGGAAGTGGCACAATGTTAGTTTGATTACGTCAAAGGATGCACAAGACTTGGTTGAGTGGCTCACCACCAACACCACCACCACCATATACTCTCCGCTTGAGTCACAGTAATTATTTTCCAATCCATCAGATGACATTTCTGATGTGCAGCCATTCTTGGCATTGGATCAGGAAGAGGAGGTAGCAACAGCCAGCACTCAGCAGTCTGACGACAGTACCCAGATCAGCCCAAGAAGGTTGGTGCCCGCTGTTGCTGCTTACTCCGAGATCTCTATTGTTAGTGATGGGGAAGGTGACGTTGATGATGACGTGTCTACAGAGGTCTCGTGGGTGCCCACAAGAGAGGAAGAGGAGGGGAGTTCAGAGGGAGAGATGGACCAGCCACAGGAGGGACAAACCAGACTCCTAATGTATCAGGAGCGATCCATCAACCATGTACGGTCACCCATGGCTCCGCAGTGTGGGCTTTTTTTAACATGTACGCTGCAGACAATAGTGTTGCCATCTGCAGCCTTTGCAGTCAATGCATAAGTCACAGTAAGCCCAACACTCACCTAGGAACGACCGCCTTAAGAAGGCACCTGGCTTCCCATCACCGAGCCTAGTGGGAGCCATGCCATCAGAACCCACAAAGCCACACTCCAGGCTCTCACCGTCCAGCCTCTTCTCCTTCTCCTCTATGCTCACAATTGTCCTCCACTCCACCTTCCATCATGCCGTCCTCAAGTTTTTCTGCAAAAAGGCAGGCTTCCGTGGCCCAAATGTTCAATCGTAAAAAAACGATGACCCTGGATAACCCTGTTGCCCAACGGTTGACCGTTGGCTTGTCGGAAATGATAGCGCGCCAACTACTGCCATATAAACTGGTGGACTTGGAGGCCTTTCAAAAAATTTGTGGCCATTGGAACACCACAATGGAAGGTCCCAGGAAGGATTTTTTTTTACAGAAGGGCATCCCAGAGCTATATGACCATGTTCAGCAGCAAGTGAATGTATCTCTGCCACACAGTGTCGGTGCCAAGATACATCTGACCACAGACACGTGGTCTAGCAAACACGGGCAGGGAAGGTATATAACTTTTACTGCCCACTGGGTGAACCTTCTGACGGCCGTCAAGCATGTAACCCGTGGCACCCATGTAGATTTGGTTTTACCGCCACGGATTGCATGCAGGCCTGCCTCTTCTTCTCCTCCTACTCCATCCTCCCTCTCCTCCTTGGCTGACTCCTGCTTTTCCGATGCTACCGTCTCTTCCGCTGCCCCGCCCAAGATCCCCAGAACCTATTTGACATGCCAGGTGAGACGTTGCCATGGTGTGCTGCGTCTGTTGTGCCTGGAAGACAAGAGCCACATTGGTCCTGCACTCCTTTCAGCTTTGCGTTTACAGGCAGATAAGTGGCTAACACCGCTCAATTTGGCAGTTGGTAAAGTGGTGTGCGACAACGGCGCCAATCTGCTGAGCGCGCTGAAACAGGGCAAAATTGCACATGTGCCATGCATGGCACACATCCTGAACTTGGTTGTGCAGCGATTCGTTGCCAAATACCCTGGGGTCCAGGACGTCTTGCGGCAGGCCAGGAAAATCTCGGCCCATTTCAGATCTTACACGGCCATGGCTCGCCTTACTGACAATCAGCAGCGACACAACCTGCCTGTCAGATGTCTTATTTGTGACTGCCCGACGCGATGGAACTCAACATTGTATATGCTTGATAGGCTGCTCCAGCAGAAACGTGCAGTTATCGACTACCTGTATGAACTCTGCGGCAGGACAGGTTCTGGGGAGCTTGTTTTTTTTTTCACTGTGCCAGTGGCTGCTCATGCGCGACTCATGCAGATCACCAAACTGGTCAGTCGCAGCCAGGACGCCATCAGTGACATCGTACCTTACGCCTTCTTTCTGGAACATGCATGAATTCCCAGGGGGGCTACTCCACCTGAGACAAGTCAACAACAGGAGTCTGAAGAGGAGTCAGAGGAGGATGGTGCCGGGGCGGATGAGGAGGAGCAAGAAAAGCATGCTTTAAACCTTTCTGGGATCCCTGGTGTTGTCCATGGATGGGGGGAGGAGAACGAGGACGAAATTATCCTGGATGATGAGCAGGAGCCAGGCCACTACACCGCTTCCAGTTTAGTGCAAATGGGGGCCTTCATGCTCCAGTGTTTTAAGAGGGACCCCCGTATAATAAACATAAAGGGTAAGGACCAGTACTGGGTGGCAACATACTTAGACCCCCGGTACAAACAAAACATGGTGGAAATGTTATCTCCATCACAGAGGGCTATCAGAATGCAGCACTTTCAGGCCTTGCTTCGAGAAATGCTGCATTCTGCTTTCGCGTGCTCTGGCAGAGGAATTTCCACTCAAACAGTTTCGGGTACCAATCCAACAGCGCCTGCAAGAAGAGGGCGGTTTGAAGATGTGTTGGTCACTAATGATATGAGATCATTCTTTCAGCCGACCCATTACAGCTGTCCTCTGGATCCAGCATCAGGGAATGCCTAGACCGACAGGTGTCCGACTACATCGGGTTAACGGCCGATGTGGATGGACTGAGAAGTGATGAATCCCGGGACTACTGGGTGGGCAGGCTTGACCTCTGGCCAGAGCTTGCACAATTTGCAATAGAACTGTTGGTTTTCCCTCATACAGGGTCCTGTCCAAAAGGACGTTCAGCGCAGCAGGGGGGGTCGTGACCGATAAGCGCACTCGCCTAGCTCACAACAGTGTTGACTACCTCACATTTATAAAAATGAATGAGGCATGGATCTCGGAGGAATTCAACACATGTGACCAGTAGACCATGTTTGATTCAAATTCAGGTGAACGCCTGTGGGCTAATTTTTGGGGCCTTTACTGGCCGGCACTTACTTCTGTATCCGGTGAATGCCTAATGTACCACCAGTCACATAATACAAAGTTGTTTGCTGTCAGGTGAATCCCTGTGGGCTAATTTTTGGGGCCTGTACTGGCCAACACTTACTTTTGTATCCGGTGAATAGCTTAATATACTTCCAGTCACAGAATACAAAGTTGTTTGCTGTCCGGTGAACGCCTGTGGCCATGGGCTAATTTTTGGGGCCTGTACTGGCCGGCACTTACTTCTGTATCCGGTGAATGCCAAATGTACCATCAGCCACATAATACAAAGTTGTTTGCTGTCAGGTGAACCCCTGTGGGCTAATTTTTGGGGCCTGTAATGGCCAACACATACTTCTGTATCCGGTGAATAGCTAAATTTACTTCCAGTCACAGAATACAAAGTTGTTTGCTGTCAGGTGAATGCCTGTGGCCTAATTTTTGGGGCCTGTAATGGGCGGCTGAAACAAACCCACCCAAGTACTAGGTGGGGCTCCCTCGAAGTGAGACCCCATGAGAGCAGGCGAACTAAGCCAGAAGGCCATGTCCACCCACTCCCAAGACGTTCAGGGCAGGCCCGAGGACCTACACCCTACTAATCACACTGTGACAAATGTGCTACACCAAAATAAAAAATACATAAAAGTGACAACACAGGGGTAAATAAAAAGAGAGTGGGGAGAAGGAAGATGAGGGAGAGTAAAAGTGACCATCGTGCAATGCAATGGCCGACACTTACTTCTGTATCCGGTGAATGCCTATTGTACCACCAGCCATAGAATACAAAGTTGCTTGTTGTCAGGTGAACACCTGTGGGCTAATTTTTGGGACCTGTAATGGCCGACACTTACTTCTGTATCTGGTGAATGCCTAATGTACCACCAGCCACAGAATACAAAGTTGTTTGCTGTCAGGTGAACGCCTGTGGCCGTGGGCTAATTTTTGGGGCCTGTAATGGCCGACACTTACTTCTGTATCCGGTGAATGCCTATTGTACCACCAGCCACAGGATACAAAGTTGTTTGCTGTCAGGTGAACGCCTGTGGCCGTGGGCTAATTTTTTGGGGCCTGTAATGGCCGACACTTACTTCTGTATCCGGTGAATGCCTATTGTACCACCAGCCATAGAATACAAAGTTGCTTGTTGTCAGGTGAACGCCTGTGGGCTAATTTTTGGGGCCTGTAATGGGTGGCACTTACTTCTGTATCTGGTGAATGCCTAATGCAGTGTTTCTCAACTCCAGTCCTCAAGGCGCCCCAACAGGTCATGTTTTCAGGCTTTCCATTATTTTGCACAGGTGATTTGTTCAGTTTCACTGCCTTGGTAATTATCACAGCCATTTCATCTGAGGGAAATCCTGAAAACATGCCCTGTTGGGGCGCCTCGAGGACTGGAGTTGAGAAACACTGGCCTACCACCAGCCACAGAATACAAAGTTGTTTGCTGTCAGGTGAATGCCTGTGGCCGTGGGCTAATTTTTGGGACCTGTAATGGCCGACACTTACTTTTGTATCTGGTGAATGCCTAATGTACCACCAGTCACAGAATACAAAGTTGTTTGCTGTCAGGTGAACGCCTATGGCCGTGGGCTACTTTTTTGGGGCCTGTAATGGCCGACACTTACTTCTGTATCCGGTGAATAGCTTAATGTTCCTCCTAGTCACAGAATACAAAGTTGTTTGCTGAGAGGTGAGCTAGTAAGTAAGTATTTTGTGGCTGCAAATGTGACCTGCAGGTTTTTAATGTTTGCCTGCCATTAAAGTCAATAGGTCCCGCTGCGAACTTGCGGTTTGCGAACATTTGCAAAAGTTTGTGGTTAGCGTTCGCAAACCGTCCCGTCAGATGTTCGTCCATCACCAGTCGTGTGGACAGATTCTCCCACCTGAGCTGTGGATCTCTGCAGCTCCTCCAGAGCTGCCACAGGTCTCTTGGCTACTTCTCTGATTAATGCTTTTCTTGCTTGGCCTGTCAGTTTAGGTGGACGGCCATGTCTTGGTAGGTTTGCAGTTGTGCCATACTCTTTCCATTTTTGGATGATGGATAGAACAGTGCTCCGTGAGATCTTCAAAGCTTGGGATATTTTTTTATAACCTAACCCTGCATTAAACTTCTCCAAAACTTCATCCCTGACCTGTCTGGAGTGTGGTGCTTGTGTGTTCACTAAGGTTCTCTAACAAACCTCTGAGGGCTTCACATAACAGCTGTATTTATACTGAGATTAAATTACGCACAGGTGGATTCTATTTACTAATTTGTTAACTTCTGAAGGCAATTGGCTCCACTAGATTTTAGTAAGGCTGGGTTCACACTGGTACGACATGACAGTCATACTACTTTGGATCCAAATTTGACCTGCGACTTGAAGTCCGACATGCGTTTGACTTCAAAGAACAGGGATCCGACTTCGATCCCGACAATACCAGGCACTGTGTATGGTATGAATCTTGAGGAGGAATGTGGTGGACGTGAAAATAAAATGAATATTTTATTATTTTTATTATTAGAATCACTGAAATGTTTCTCTTTCCTATATTCCCTATACTGTTTATTTTTTTTATACGCATTATGCATATGTATGTATGGGTATGTCACAATACTGCTTATTTTCCTTGAGGATTTTATATCAGATATTGTTTTAAAGTTATGAACCCAGCATTGAAAATATGAAAAAACAGATATAACATTGTAAAAAGTTACCATTTGAAATGGAGATACAAAAGGACATTTTATTGAAAGCAGCTCCATCCCCCCCACTCTTCACTCCCTCCTAAATGCCTCAATTGTAACAGGAAAGCCTCCCCCTCCCCTTCCCTTCACTCGGAGCTTGTGTGACTTTTAAAAGGAAATCTATGCCTTTGGATGACATGAGGAACTTTGAGTCTTGTAACAAGAGCTGTTTATGCTAGATATGAACTTCTCCTCCTACTTTTCCTTTTACATTGGTTTGAGGAGAGAACCCTTGCAAAGTTGACCAAGGAGCCCCTGTGTTTTAGTATTAAACAAAGAATCTTACATGTGCTCACAGGAGGGCATGTGGGGAGGAGGGTAGAGTGGGTGTGGATGTATAATGTGAACCAATCAAGTGCATGTATTTGTGATTCTGTGGTTTTAATAAAAGAGCCAGCAGGCTCCAGTCACTTTCTCTTGCTGGTGAATGCTGAAAGAGGTGAGATGTGGTATTTGTGTCTATAGATTGCACAGTCTCACCATATTAATTTGGACAAGCGGCAGAATGGGTTTCGCCCTGAGAAATTGTGTCAGGAAATTAATTAATCTATTACAGGAACTCCATACCAAATAAAAAAAAAGCCTGTATTCCCCTCTAGGAGCATACCAGGCCCTTTGGATTTTAAGGGGAACCCCCTACGCCAAAAAAACAGCGTGGGGTCCCCCCAAAATCCATACCAGACCCTGGTACATCTGGTCCCCATTTTTAAGAGAGATTCATAGAGGGAAGCTTTGTAAAGCCTCATACACACGATCGGACTTTCATCTGACTTTTCCGTGGATTTTTATCTGAAGGGGTGTTGGCCGCGAAGAGGCACAATCCAGAGTAGACACACAGACAGAATTCTCACCGCTCCAGGTGAGCCTCGTGATGATCTAAGCACTGACGCCAGTGCGAAACGTTGGCCATACTGATTTTTGTGGGCTTGCAGTGACTGTATGCACAGTTGAAAATAAAGACATCTCTTTTAAAGAAGATTTTGGAGTGCGGCTGTCCAGCTTTTGTTCTTTTGTTTTTTGCCTTGGCCGCGAAGAGGGCGGGAACTCGCATGGGGACCAGATGTAAGGGGGAACTCGCATGGGGACCAGATGTAAGGGGGAACTCGCATGGGGACCTGATGTACCAGGGTCTGGTATGGATTTTGGGGGACCCCCACGCTGTTTTTTTGGCGTAGGGGGGTTCCCCTTAAAATCCAAAGGGCCTGGTATGCTCCTAGAGGGGAATACAGCCTTTTTTTTATTTGCCGGGTTCCTTTATTGGGTTTTCTGCTCTTTTGCCTTTTCCCTTATCTGAGCACACAGCCAGGCCGGTCAGGAAAGGGGGTGGGGGTGAGCTAGCGCCCCCCCTCCTGAACCATATCAGACCGCATGCTCTCAACATGGGGGTGGGTGCTTTGAGGCAGGGGGCCCTGCACCCCCCACCCCAAAGCAACCTGTCCCCATGTTGATGAGGACAAGGGCCTCTTACCAACAACCCTGGCCATCGGTTGTCGGGGTCTGCGGGAGAGGGCTTATCGGAATCTGTGAACCCCCTTTAATAAGGAGGCCCCCAGATCCCGGCCCCCACCCTATGTGAATGAGTATGGGGTACATTGTACCCCTACCCATTCACCTGGAAAAAAAAATTCAAAAATAAAACACACTACCCAGGTTTTTTACAAGTAATTTATTAGGTAGCTCCGGGGGTTTCTTTTGACTTTGGGGTCTCTTCCAACTTCTCCACTCTCTCCGGCCTCTTCTCCGTGCTCTCCGGTTCTTCTCCCACTGTTCGGTGTCTTCTGCCAGGTTCCTCTGCTTTCTTCTGCTCTTTTGCCTCCTCTTTTGCTAGCTCTTGCCCGGTCTTCTTCATCTTCTTCCCTCTGCTCTTCTTCTGATGTAGTTGCGACGCTCTCTCCTGCTGTAATGCCGTGTGCGCAACGACTTATATTGTCATGGGGCGTGGTCACTGGGTGATGTCATCCGGCGACCCCGCCCTCTTATGACGTTACCATCCCATCATGCCCTGGGTGGTGACATCATATATGCCAATATAAGTTGTTGCGCACCGCACACACGGTATTACAGGGGGAGAGAGCGACGCGTCCCCACCCCCTTTCCTGACTGGCTGGGCTGCGTGCTCGCATAAGGTCTGGTATTGGTTTTGGGGGGACCCCCACACTGTTTTTAGCACAGGGGGTTCCCCTAAAAAATCATACCACACCGAAGGGCCTGGTATGCTCTTAGATGGGGAACCTTCGTTTTATTTTTATTTGGCGTGGAGTTTCTCCTCAAGATCATCAGAGCACAAGTTACATGCCAAAGTTGGATCATGCAAGACGTCAATAGGACTTTGATCCAACTTCAGTGATATTCATTGGGATGAAGTGGGATCAAAATTGGACCAAAGTAGTGCAGGGAGCATTTTCAAAGTCGCTCCCATAGGGAAACATTGATTTTCACACGTCCATGCGACATGAGCTCCCAATGTCGGAGCGTTTGTCACACCAGTGTGAACCTAGCCTGAGGGGTATCAGAGTAAAGGGGGCTGAATACAAATGCACGCTACACTTTTCAGATATTTATTTGTAAAAAAAAAAACATTTATCATTTTCCTTCCACTTCACAATTATGTACCACTTTTGGTCAATTCCAAAAATCCCAATAAAATACATTCATGTTTTTTGGTTGTAACATAACAAAATGTGTAAAGAGGTATGAATACTTTTTCAAGACACTGTATGCATGTATTAATAGTCTATGCTGTAATAATTGTACAATATAGGGTAATATACAGTATGTTTGCTATTGCGGTCCACTTATTCCCTTCTATTATGAACGACTTCCTGTCCACCCATTATCTATAAACGGTGGACGGGAAGCTGCGTCGATGTGGGTTAATGTACGCCTACGTCACTTCACATTGACGGTTCCTGCGTGGCTCACAGAGCGCGCACCAGGCATTCTGGCGCACAGGACAGCGGATCACATTACATTACCATGTAATTTCTGTGTCCATTCACAGTGAACAGAAGGTGAACGAAAAGAAAGAACGGACGCTGCAGCCTTTGAATATACTGCAGTGTCAGCCGGCCCCAGTGTCTCTGATCACTGCCCCAGTGTCCCGGATGCCCCCCAGAATGTAATAGAAAATGCAGCCAGACCTGTCATCTGTCCCAGTGCTCACCTAAACACTGTCATACACCACACCAGTACCATGATCACCGCCATTTGTCATACCAGCATCCTGATCACTGCCATAAGCAATACCAGTGCCCTGATCACCGCTATATACCATACCAGTACCATGATCACAGTTTTTTTACATTATATTAGTGCCCTAATAACCACTATACCCCATACCAGCATCCTGATCACCGCCATACCCCATATCAGCGTTATGATCACCCCATATGTCATACTAGCATTCTGATCATCCCCTATGCCATACCAGTGTCCTGATCATTGCCATACTCAATACCAGCATCTTGATCACTGCAATACCCCATACCAGTGTCCTGATCACCACAGTACCAGCGTCCTTATCACCACCATACCTCATACCAATGTCCTGGTCACTTCCATACCCCATGCTGGTGTCCTGATCGCTGCCATATTTCATAGCAGCGCCCAGCATTTTAGGATCTCAACTTATACATTTTCAGATTGACTGTATATCCCCTAGTTTGTATACTCCCTAACTTTCACACAGACTAAGTAATATACACTGTTGCGGGTTAGTTTTACCCAAAAAATTTAGCATAATACATTTTGCCCTAAATTTATGAAGAAAGATTATTTATTTGCAAAGTTTTATAACAAAAACTAAGCAAAAACATATTTGTTTCATAATTTTTAGTCTTTTTTTAATTTATATAGCAAAAAAAATAAATACCACCAAAATACCAAATACCAGCAAAAGAAAGCTCTATTAGCTAGATTCAGGATGGCGAGCTCATATCCTTTCGGCGGCGTAGCTTAAGGCATTTAGGCTACGCCGCCGTAAGTTAGCGAGGCAAGTACATGATTCACAATGTACTTGCCTGCTAAGTTACGGCGGCGTAGCCTAAAGCGGGCGGGCGTAAGGGTGCCTAATTCAAATTTGGCTGAGGGGGCGTGTTTTATGATAATTAGGCTTGACCCAACGTGATTGACGTTTTTTTGCAACTGCGCATGCGCCGACCGCCTACATTTTCCAGTGTGCATTGCGGCTAAGTACGCCGCATGGGCCTATTGATTTCGACGTGGATGTAAACTACGTAAATCCCTATTCACGGACGACTTACGCAAACGACATAAAATTTCAAAGCGAGAACGGCGGCCATACTTTAACATTACTATTCCAACTATTTGTTGGAATAACTTTAGGCCTGATAAAGCGTTACGTAAACGGCGTATCTGTACTGCGTCGGTCGGGCGTACATTCGTGAATAGGCATATCTAGTGATTTACATATTCTACGCCGACCGCAATGGAAGCGCCACCTAGCGGCCAGCCAAAATATTGCACCCTAAGATAGGACGGCGCAAGCCGTCGTATCTTAGATAGGTTTAAGTGTATCTCTGTTTGAGAATACACTAAAACCTAGGTCGGCGCAGATTCAGAGTTAGGTCGGCGTATCTACTGATACGCCGACCTAACTCTACCTGAATCTAGCTATATATGTGTGAACAAATGGGTACAGTGTTGCATGACCGCACAATTGTCATTCAAAGTGCCACAGTGCTGAAAGCTGCAAATTGGCCTAGACTGGAAGGGGGTGAAAGTGTCCTGACTTGGGAGTGGTTCATATAATATCAATATACATTGCATCCGTATTTTTTGGTGAAGTTTCTCTGATGAAGTTTAAACTTAAATCAAATGTATTTCTTATCTTATTTGCTCAGATATAATGAAGCGAAAAAGAAAATGGACCCTGGTTTCCCAAAACTAATTGCAGATTCATGGAATGGCGTACACGATAATTTGGATGCTGTGGTAGATGTCCGTGGAAGTGGTAAGTTGCCTTGTGACTTATTCAGAAACGTATGCAAACAATCAAGGCAGGAGAGAGCAAACACTGGCCCAGATTCAGCATAGCTTGCACTTTATTTGCGCGGGCACAGGGCAACGATTTTGCCCTGCGCCCACGCAAATATTTTGCGCTGCCCTCGATTCACGGAGCAGTAGCTCCGTGAACTGCGAGGGCGCGTCGGCAAATTTGCCCGGCGTAAGCACGCACAAGTTAAATAATCCCGCCGGGGGCGGGAATCATTTAAATAAGGCGCGCTCCCGCGCCGAGCGTACAGCGCATGCTCCGTCGGGAAACTTTCCCGACGTGCATTGCGGCAAATGGCGTCGCAAGGACGTCATTTGCTTCAAAGTGAACGTGAATGGCGTCCAGCGCCATTCACGAAGCACTTACGCAAACGACGTGAAATTCAAATTTCACGTCGCGGGAGCGGCGGCCATACTTTAGCATTGGCTGCCCCTGCTATTATAAAGGGCAGCCTTGCGCTAAAGTTGTCGTACGGAAACTCCGTACCTGGCTTGCGCGGGGCCCGCGCAAGTTTGTGAATCAGTTGGTAGTATGCAATTTGCATACTACACGCTGATCACAATGGGAGCGCCCCCTAGCGGCAAGCACAAGAATGCAGTCTAAAATCTGCGAGGCATAAGTGCCTTATGCCGCGCAGATTTTAGGCTGCAGTCGGTGTAACGAGGTTCCTGAATCAGGAGCACTCGTTACACCAGAGCAAGTAAGCAATTGCGCCGTGTAACTTATGGTTACACGGGCGCAATTGCTTCTTGAATCTGGGCCAATGCCTTCACACAGTCCCTCTTGAATACAGGCACAGATTATACTAGAAGTGGTCTGGGCGGGTCCTGGAAACCCCTCATGCTGTCACTTAAAACTGGACACTGCTCATGTTCTTTATGATGTTCTACACATAATACTGGAATTCAACATCCAAATGCTGTTGGCAGCAAACACCTCCTTTATTCAATGACTGGCTGGCACTGAAGTCAGAGACACAAGAATGCTTTTTCGTTTCCTCTTGATGCTAGTTGGACTGAAAAATGAAGCATGTTTTTACTCTCTGAAACCAGGTGGAAATTAAGAACAATGAGAGAGCTTGGTGTTTCACAAAGTCTATTCTTCATCTAAATGCATTTACAATGAGTGACAAATGTTATAGTAACTATAGTGTCTATAGTAACATTAAAAGGGTTGTAAAGTTTCACGATTTTTCCACCTTAATGCAGGGATGCCCAACCAGTGGCCCGCGGAGCCCTCTGATGTGGCCCGCGACCTCCTGCTCTGGTATGGAATAGAATAGAATACTGTTATATAGCCCTGGTTCACACTGGGTACGATTTGGAACGATTTGAGATGCGATTTGACATGTCAAATCGCATCTCAAATCGGCGGCATTTGCCGGCAATTGTCGGCAATGGCACTGTCCTAATCAGTGCGACGCCGCATCTGCGATTTCAAAAAGTAGTTCCTGTACTACTTTTTGCGATTTCGGGCCGCGATTTACATTAAATTGCGGCCGAAATCGCGGCAAAATCGCGGCCGCGAAATCGCGGTAAAATCGCGCATTTTACCACGATTTTGAATTCGCAGCAGTGTGAACCTAGGCTGAAGGTCAGTTTATTACTAAAATTACAGTGTATGTATGGGCATATCTGTTCTGCAGTGGTTACTGGGCTGCTTTCAAACTAATCCACAGATGCAGAGCAGTGCACCTGTGGGTTACCTGCACTGAGCCATAGACTTCTATTACCTGCGAGTTTGGTGAGCTTTCTGAAAGTGCACCAAACCTGCAGAATATAATAGAAGTCTATAGCAAAGTGCAGAAAAGCCAAAGGTACACTGCGTTGCACCCGTGGTGCGAGTAACCCGCAGCGCATCAGTGTGAAAGCAGCCATGGGCCCCTTTCACACGGTCAGTCCAACCCAGTTGGACCCTCTATTCACCTCTAAGGAGTGGCAGATGTAAATTGAATTGTGTCCTACCTGCAATTTAACCTGCTATCCACCCGCTCCGCTAATTGTGGCCCGTGACCAGTTGCCAAGTCGCTTAAGTGGCCCTTGCGCTTAAAAAGGTTGGGCACCCCTGCCTTAATGCATCCTATGCATTAGGTGAAAAAAACATCCAATGCCCTACCATTTACTTACCTGAGCTGTCCAAAGTCCCGCTTTGTAAATGCGCTGGCTTCTCGTCCAGGCTTCTCAGCTCATTCATTGAATGATCGATAGCAGAGCATCCATTGGCTCCCGCTGCTGTTAATCAAATCAATGACGCGGCATGCCGGGGGGCAGGGCCGGGTGATACAGTCGCCGGCTATGGCCGCCGACTGTATGACAGGAGCGTGCCCTCAAGCTTACCCCCTTGGGAGAGCGATTCCCAGAACGGTGGTTAGCTCTTGCGGGGAGGAGCCGAGACAGCCGCCGAGGAAACCCAGAAGAGGAGGATCGGGCCACTCTGTGCAAAACTAACTGCACAGTGGAGGCAAGTATGACATGTTTGTTATTTAAACGGGAACCTTTACTAACCCTTTAATAGGGAAGAGCTCCGCGTTCGATTCGAACGTATGTTCGACTCGAACATCATCTGTTCGTCCGTTCGTTGAAATACGAACAAAACGGGTCGTTCGCACCAAATTCACCACGGCCCATAATTCACTGTGGCATTGCGCGCTGATGATTGGCCAAGCATGCACTATGACCCACATGTTTGGCCAATCACAGGGCCGTCAGTACAGAGAGCCGTAATTGGCCAAAGCCAGGGTGGCTTTGGCCAATTATGGCTCAGGGCTTGCCTGCAGGGCGGCCTTGTGTAGTGTGTTGAGGCGGTGTTAGTGAAAAGATCAGTCCTAGAGAGAGAGAGAGAGAGAGAGAGAGACAGTGTCTTTTTTTCTAGATAGATAGATAGAGCAGGCAGGCTAGACAGTTTAGTTACATTTACAGTGTGTAGAGGATATATATACATCCCAGGTGTTGCACATATATTTATACACTGTATAGTTTAGCTAGATCAGCTATTCCTATTTGTCAGGCAGTTGATTGTGCTAGCTGCAGTGTTCTAACGTGTTGTATTGCCCGTGTGCTGTATAGTTTGCACCTAAACCTACTTGGTGTTTACTGCACTTGTGCTGTATAGTTTGCACCTAAACCTACTTGGTGTTTACTGCACTTGTGCTGTATAGTTTGCACCTAAACCTACTTGGTGTTTACTGCACTTGTGCTGTAAATTTTGCACCTAAACCTACTTGGTGTTTACTGCACTTGTGCTGTATAATTTTAAAAGGAAAAGCTGCGCTGTAAATTAGATCAACATAAATCTTCAATTATGTTATGGGCACACAAAACCCCAGTGCATTAAAACTGAAAAAAAGTTGTGCAAAAGTTCAAGAAGCAGCATTGATGTGATCCCTCCCCCTCCCCAGGAAGTGGAAAGGGCTGAGCTGTTCCTGGGGACGATACATTTCATTCACAGTGCTGTGTGTGGAGTGTGCAGAGTGGTGACCATTGCTGTGCCTCCTCCAGCCTGCACAGAGCCAGGACTCAGGTCACCAAGGAATACATCACTAGACCTCTTCAGGAATTACCAAACCCGATATAAGACAAGACGTTCATAAGCTGCCCAACACAAAAAAATAACCCTGGAACAATCAGAAGGCTGGACTGTCTGAGTGAAGTTGTAATGTCCTACGACGCTCTCCAATGACTAGTTATATTTTTAGTGTTTTTCTCCTCTGGGTTACATCTATGGAGAAAGTTGGTCTGACATAGAAGATTGGTGAAACAGGAGAGAGAGTGGCAGTTTACCCAGGACCCTTACTGACCTATGTGTATACATGCCTGATTTATTTCTTGCTCTGGTAAGCAGTTGGTACATAAGTGGTGGTGGATTTGTCATCTGATTCACAAGATTTTGCCTGAAATTTAGCCTCACCCATTCGGAGAACTCTCTGTCACTTCCTGCAATCTTCTGTGATACATCCTATATGGACTTTTGCACAACTTTTTTTCAGTTTTAATGCACTGGGGTTTTGTGTGCCCATAACATAATTGAAGATTTATGTTGATCTAATTTGCAGCGCAGCTTTTCCTTTTAAAATCGTATTTTTGTGTGTATCTGACATATATATTATTTTCATTTTTATTATTTTTCACATTATTTTTATAGTGTCATCACTATTTCACCTAATAGACCTGCGCAGTATCTTCCAATATATATACTTGTGTTGTATAGTTTGCACCTAAACCTACTTGGAGTTTACTACACTTGTGCTGTATAGTTTGCACCTAAACCTACTTGGTGTTTACTGCACTTGTGTTGTATAGTTTGCACCTAAACCTACTTGGTGTTTACTGCACTTGTGTTGTATAGTTTGCACCTAAACCTACTTGGTGTTTACTGCACTTGTGCTGTATAGTTTGCACCTAAACCTACTTGGTGTTTACTGCACTTGTGCTGTATAGTTTGCACCTAAACCTACTTGGAGTTTACTGCACTTGTGCTGTATAGTTTGCACCTAAACCTACTTGGTGTTTACTGCACTTGTGCTGTATAGTTTGCACCTAAACCTACTTGGTGTTTACTGCACTTGTGCTGTATAGTTTGCACCTAAACCTACTTGGTGTTTACTGCACTTGTGCTGTATAGTTTGCACCTAAACCTACTTGGTGTTTACTGCACTTGTGCTGTATAGTTTGCACCTAAACCTACTTGGTGTTTACTGCACTTGTGCTGTATAGTTTGCACCTAAACCTACTTGGTGTTTACTGCACTTGTGCTGTATAGTTTGCACCTAAACCTACTTGGAGTTTACTGCACTTGTGCTGTATAGTTTGCACCTAAACCTACTTGGTGTTTACTGCACTTGTGCTGTATAGTTTGCACCTAAACCTACTTGGTGTTTACTGCACTTGTGCTGTATAGTTTGCACCTAAACCTACTTGGTGTTTACTGCACTTGTGCTGTATAGTTTGCACTTAAACCTACTTGGGGCTAGATTCAGTAACACTTCCGACAGGCGTATCAGTAGATACGCCGTTGTAAGGCTGAATCCACGCTGTCGCAACTTTAAGCGTATACTCAAACTGAGATGCGCTTAAATGTTGCTAAGATACGAAAGTCTCCTACGCCGTCGTATCTTAGGGTGCATATTTACGCTGGCCGCTAGGTGGCGCTTCCGCTGATTTCCGTGTAGAATATGCAAATGAGCTAGATACGCCGATTCAGAAACGTAGGCGCGCCCGGCGGATTTTTTTACGTCGTTTACATAAGGCTTTTTCTGGCGTAAAGTTATGCCTGCCATATGAGGCATAGCCAATGGTAAGTATGGACGTCGGGGGCCGCGTCCAATTTTACGTTGATTACGTCGTTTGCGTAAGTCGTTCGCGAATAGGGCTGTGCGTAATTTACATTCACGTCGAAAGCATTGAATTTATGCGGGTTAATTTGGAGCATGCGCACTGGGATACTTTCACGGACGGCACATGCGCCGTTCGGAAAAAGCGTCATTTACGTGGGGTCACAATAAATTATCATAAAACACGCCCGCATCTTCCACATTTGAATTAGGCGGGCTTACGCCGGCCTATTTACGCTGCGCCGCCGCAACTTTGCTTTGAGAATACTGCACTTGCCTGTCAAAGTTACGGCGGCATAGCGTATATGCGATACGCTACGCCCGCCTAAAGATAGGCAAATCTATGTGAATCTAGCCCTTGGTGTTTACTGCACTTGTGCTGTATAGTTTGCACCTAAACCTACTTGGTGTTTACTTCACTTGTGTTGTATAGTTTGCACCTAAACCTACTTGGTGTTTACTGCACTTGTGCTGTAAATTTTGCACCTAAACCTACTTGGTGTTTACTGCACTTGTGCTGTATAATTTTAAAAGGAAAAGCTGCGCTGTAAATTAGATCAACATAAATCTTCAATTATGTTATGGGCACACAAAACCCCAGTGCATTAAAACTGAAAAAAAGTTGTGCAAAAGTTCAAGAAGCAGCATTGATGTGATCCCTCCCCCTCCCCAGGAAGTGGAAAGGGCTGAGCTGTTCCTGGGGACGATACATTTCATTCACAGTGCTGTGTGTGGAGTGTGCAGAGTGGTGACCATTGCTGTGCCTCCTCCAGCCTGCACAGAGCCAGGACTCAGGTCACCAAGGAATACATCACTAGACCTCTTCAGGAATTACCAAACCCGATATAAGACAAGATGTACATAAGCTGCCCAACACAAAAAAATAACCCTGGAACAATCAGAAGGCTGGACTGTCTGAGTGAAGTTGTAATGTCCTACGACGCTCTCCAATGACTAGTTATATTTTTAGTGTTTTTCTCCTCTGGGTTACATCTATGGAGAAAGTTGGTCTGACATAGAAGATTGGTGAAACAGGAGAGAGAGTGGCAGTTTACCCAGGACCCTTACTGACCTATGTGTATACATGCCTGATTTATTTCTTGCTCTGGTAAGCAGTTGGTACATAAGTGGTGGTGGATTTGTCATCTGATTCACAAGATTTTGCCTGAAATTTAGCCTCACCCATTCGGAGAACTCTCTGTCACTTCCTGCAATCTTCTGTGATACATCCTATATGGACTTTTGCACAACTTTTTTTCAGTTTTAATGCACTGGGGTTTTGTGTGCCCATAACATAATTGAAGATTTATGTTGATCTAATTTGCAGCGCAGCTTTTCCTTTTAAAATCGTATTTTTGTGTGTATCTGACATATATATTATTTTCATTTTTATTATTTTTCACATTATTTTTATAGTGTCATCACTATTTCACCTAATAGACCTGCGCAGTATCTTCCAATATATATACTTGTGCTGTATAGTTTGCACCTAAACCTACTTGGTGTTTACTGCACTTGTGCTGTATAGTTTGCACTTAAACCTACTTGGTGTTTACTGCACATGTGCTGTATAGTTTGCACCTAAACCTACTTGGTGTTTACTGCACTTATGCTGTATAGTTTGCACCTAAACCTACTTGGTGTTTACTGCACTTGTGCTGTATAGTTTGCACCTAAACCTACTTGGTGTTTACTGCACTTGTGCTGTATAGTTTGCACCTAAACCTACTTGGTGTTTACTGCACTTGTGCTGTATAGTTTGCACCTAAACCTACTTGGAGTTTACTGCACTTGTGCTGTATAGTTTGCACTTAAACCTACTTGGGGCTAGATTCAGTAACACTTCCGACAGGCGTATCAGTAGATACGCCGTTGTAAGGCTGAATCCACGCTGTCGCAACTTTAAGCGTATACTCAAACTGAGATACGCTTAAATGTTGCTAAGATACGAAAGTCTCCTACGCCGTCGTATCTTAGGGTGCATATTTACGCTGGCCGCTAGGTGGCGCTTCCGCTGATTTCCGCATAGAATATGCAAATGAGCTAGATACGCCGATTCAGAAACGTAGGCGCGCCCGGCGGATTTTTTTACGTCGTTTACATAAGGCTTTTTCTGGCGTAAAGTTATGCCTGCCATATGAGGCATAGCCAATGGTAAGTATGGACGTCGGGGGCCGCGTCCAATTTTACGTTGATTACGTCGTTTGCGTAAGTCGTTCGCGAATAGGGCTGTGCGTAATTTACATTCACGTCGAAAGCATTGAATTTATGCGGGTTAATTTGGAGCATGCGCACTGGGATACTTTCACGGACGGCACATGCGCCGTTCGGAAAAAGCGTCATTTACGTGGGGTCACAATAAATTATCATAAAACACGCCCGCATCTTCCACATTTGAATTAGGCGGGCTTACGCCGGCCTATTTACGCTGCGCCGCCGCAACTTTGCTTTGAGAATACTGCACTTGCCTGTCAAAGTTACGGCGGCATAGCGTATATGCGATACGCTACGCCCGCCTAAAGATAGGCAAATCTATGTGAATCTAGCCCTTGGTGTTTACTGCACTTGTGCTGTATAGTTTGCACCTAAACCTACTTGGTGTTTACTGCACTTGTGCTGTATAGTTTGCACCTAAACCTACTTGGAGTTTACTGTACTTATGCTGTATAGTTTGCACCTAAACCTACTTGGTGTTTACTTCACTTGTGTTGTATAGTTTGCACCTAAACCTACTTGGAGTTTACTGCACTTGTGCTGTATAGTTTGCACCTAAACCTACTTGGTGTTTACTGCACTTGTGTTGTATAGTTTGCACCTAAACCTACTTGGTGTTTACTGCACTTGTGCTGTATAGTTTGCACCTAAACCTACTTGGTGTTTACTGCACTTGTGCTGTATAGTTTGCACTTAAACCTACTTGGTGTTTACTGCACTTGTGCTGTATAGTTTGCACCTAAACCTACTTGGTGTTTACTGCACTTGTGCTGTATAGTTTGCACCTAAACCTACTTGGTGTTTACTGCACTTGTGCTGTATAGTTTGCACCTAAACCTACTTGGTGTTTACTGCACTTGTGCTGTATAGTTTGCACCTAAACCTACTTGGTGTTTACTGCACTTGTGCTGTATAGTTTGCACTTAAACCTACTTGGAGTTTACTGCACTTGTGCTGTATAGTTTGCACTTAAACCTACTTGGGGCTAGATTCAGTAACACTTCCGACAGGCGTATCAGTAGATACGCCGTTGTAAGTCTGAATCCACGCTGTCGCAACTTTAAGCGTATGCTCAAACTGAGATACGCTTAAATGTTGCTAAGATACGAAAGTCTCCTACGCCGTCGTATCTTAGGGTGCATATTTACGCTGGCCGCTAGGTGGCGCTTCCGCTGATTTCCGCATAGAATATGCAAATGAGCTAGATACGCCGATTCAGAAACGTAGGCGCGCCCGGCGGATTTTTTTACGTCGTTTACATAAGGCTTTTTCTGGCGTAAAGTTATGCCTGCCATATGAGGCATAGCCAATGGTAAGTATGGACGTCGGGGGCCGCGTCCAATTTTACGTTGATTACGTCGTTTGCGTAAGTCGTTCGCGAATAGGGCTGTGCGTAATTTACATTCACGTCGAAAGCATTGAATTTATGCGGGTTAATTTGGAGCATGCGCACTGGGATACTTTCACGGACGGCACATGCGCCGTTCGGAAAAAGCGTCATTTACGTGGGGTCACAATAAATTATCATAAAACACGCCCGCATCTTCCACATTTGAATTAGGCGGGCTTACGCCGGCCTATTTACGCTGCGCCGCCGCAACTTTGCTTTGAGAATACTGCACTTGCCTGTCAAAGTTACGGCGGCATAGCGTATATGCGATACGCTACGCCCGCCTAAAGATAGGCAAATCTATGTGAATCTAGCCCTTGGTGTTTACTGCACTTGTGCTGTATAGTTTGCACCTAAACCTACTTGGTGTTTACTGCACTTGTGCTGTATAGTTTGCACCTAAACCTACTTGGAGTTTACTGTACTTATGCTGTATAGTTTGCACCTAAACCTACTTGGTGTTTACTTCACTTGTGTTGTATAGTTTGCACCTAAACCTACTTGGAGTTTACTGCACTTGTGCTGTATAGTTTGCACCTAAACCTACTTGGTGTTTACTGCACTTGTGTTGTATAGTTTGCACCTAAACCTACTTGGTGTTTACTGCACTTGTGCTGTATAGTTTGCACCTAAACCTACTTGGTGTTTACTGCACTTGTGCTGTATAGTTTGCACTTAAACATACTTGGTGTTTACTGCACTTGTGCTGTATAGTTTGCACCTAAACCTACTTGGTGTTTACTGCACTTGTGCTGTATAGTTTGCACCTAAACCTACTTGGTGTTTACTGCACTTGTGCTGTATAGTTTGCACCTAAACCTACTTGGTGTTTACTGCACTTGTGCTGTATAGTTTGCACCTAAACCTACTTGGTGTTTACTGCACTTGTGCTGTATAGTTTGCACTTAAACCTACTTGGAGTTTACTGCACTTGTGCTGTATAGTTTGCACTTAAACCTACTTGGGGCTAGATTCAGTAACACTTCCGACAGGCGTATCAGTAGATACGCCGTTGTAAGTCTGAATCCACGCTGTCGCAACTTTAAGCGTATGCTCAAACTGAGATACGCTTAAATGTTGCTAAGATACGAAAGTCTCCTACGCCGTCGTATCTTAGGGTGCATATTTACGCTGGCCGCTAGGTGGCGCTTCCGCTGATTTCCGCGTAGAACATGCAAATGAGCTAGATACGCCGATTCAGAAACGTAGGCGCGCCCGGCGGATTTTTTTACGTCGTTTACATAAGGCTTTTTCTGGCGTAAAGTTATGCCTGCCATATGAGGCATAGCCAATGGTAAGTATGGACGTCGGGGGCCGCGTCCAATTTTACGTTGATTACGTCGTTTGCGTAAGTCGTTCGCGAATAGGGCTGTGCGTAATTTACATTCACGTCGAAAGCATTGATTTTATGCGGGTTAATTTGGAGCATGCGCACTGGGATACTTTCACGGACGGCACATGCGCCGTTCGGAAAAAGCGTCATTTACGTGGGGTCACAATAAATTATCATAAAACACGCCCGCATCTTCCACATTTGAATTAGGCGGGCTTACGCCGGCCTATTTACGCTGCGCCGCCGCAACTTTGCTTTGAGAATACTGCACTTGCCTGTCAAAGTTACGGCGGCATAGCGTATATGCGATACGCTACGCCCGCCTAAAGATAGGCAAATCTATGTGAATCTAGCCCTTGGTGTTTACTGCACTTGTGCTGTATAGTTTGCACCTAAACCTACTTGGTGTTTACTGCACTTGTGCTGTATAGTTTGCACCTAAACCTACTTGGAGTTTACTGTACTTGTGCTGTATAGTTTGCACCTAAACCTACTTGGTGTTTACTGCACTTGTGTTGTATAGTTTGCACCTAAACCTACTTGGTGTTTACTGCACTTGTGCTGTATAGTTTGCACCTAAACCTACTTGGAGTTTACTGCACTTGTGCTGTATAGTTTGCACCTAAACCTACTTGGTGTTTACTTCACTTGTGCTGTATAGTTTGCACCTAAACCTACTTGGTGTTTACTGCACTTGTGCTGTATAGTTTGCACCTAAACCTACTTGGTGTTTACTGCACATGTGCTGTATAGTTTGCACCTAAACCTACTTGGTGTTTACTGCACTTGTGCTCTGTAGTTTGCATCTAAACCTACTTGGTGTTTATTGCACTTGTGCTCTATAATTTGCACCTAAACCTACTTGGTGTTTACTGCACTTGTGCTGTATAGTTTGCACCTAAACCTACTTAGTGTATACTGCAAGTGTGCTCTGTAATTTGCACCTAAACCTACTTGGTGTATACTGCAAGTGTGCTCATTAGTTTGCACATAAAGCTACTTGGTGTGTACTGCACGTGTCCTCTGCAGTTTGCACCTAAAACTACGAGGTGTGTGTACTGATTTTGTCCTCTGCAGGCCATTATAATGTCTGGAAGGACAACAAAGAGAGGCAGAGAGTCACAAGGGCAAGCAGGCTCTGCATATAGAGGCAACAGTGCTGGTGGTGGACACGGTGCATCCTCTTCAGCACGTGGCCGTTGGACACGCTCATCCTTGTTTTCGGGAACTGGCCGTTTTGAGCCTCAACATGCAGACAAATTGGTAGAGTAGATGACCAAGCCGTCCTCATCCTCCTCATCCTCTCTCACCCAGGCTGAGCTTACTTTGTCTGGCAAAGCAGCTGCCAAGGCGTCCTCTTCCCTCTGCACAATGGCATCACTCACTCCTTCCTTAGTCCAACCATGTCCTCCTGAGGAGTCCCCCGAACTGTTTCAACACAGTGTTGGGTACATGCTGCATGAAGATGCACAGCGTTTTAAAGGCTCTGATGATGGAACACAGATAGAGGAAGGCAGTAATGTGAGCCCAGAGAGAGGGGGTGCCCGAGAGGGACAGAAATCTGGCAGTCATGTTCCCCCAGCTGCAGCATACTGCCAGGTTTTCGACAGTGATGAGGGAGGGGATGATGAGGTCATGATAGGAGAGAGGAGGAGGAAGAGCAAGAGGCACAGGCACATCTCCAAAGAGGCAGGATGCCCTCCAGGGGCCAGCTTAAGGGCAGCACACCAACTGCATTACATCGCAGAGCTACGCCTGTGCAGGGCGCTGCTGTGTCTCAACGTTACTGCAAAAGTTCTTTGGTGTGGGCCTTTTTTGAGACATGTGCATCAGATCGCACTGCTGCTATTTGCAACATATGTCACAAGCGTATCTCGCGTGGCCAAAACATCACCCGCTTGGGCACCACACGCTTGACCAGACATATGTCGACCTGCCATGCAGTTTTTTGGCAAGCATACCTGAAAGACCCACGCCAAAGAACAAAGCGGACCTCCCCTTACCCCTCATCAGCTGGGATCTCCAACCCCACTAGACCCTCAGTCCTCTCTGAAGCCTGCACTGATAGGACTGAAGGTGTAGAATTAGGTGTGTCACAACCTGGTAGTACATGTGGACAATCTACTGATGGTACCAGACAAATTTCCCTGCCCCAGCTGCTGCAGCGCCAAAAGAAGTACTCTCCCTGCCATCCACATGCCCAGCGGTTGAATGCTAGCTTAGCGAAATTGCTAGCACTTCAACTGCTGCCTTTTCAGTTGGTAGATTCTGCCCCCTTACGTGAGTTTGTGGAATGTGTGGTACCTCAGTGGCAAGTTCCCAAACACCACTTTTTCTCACGGAAGGCGATTCCGGCTCTCTACCGCCATGTGAAAGGCAATGTCCATGCCTCGCTGGACAGGGCGGTCAGTGGTAAGGTGCATATTACCGCTGACTCATGGTCCAGCAGGCATGGACAGGGACGTTACCTCTCTTTCACGGCGCATTGGGTGACTCTGCTGGCAGCTGGGAAGGATGCAAGGCAAGGTACAGTAGTGTTGGAGGTTGTTCCGCCACCACGCCTCCAAACCACTACTACTGGTTGTGACACACCTCTCTCCTCCACCCCTCCTCTTCTTCTTCCTCTGTGGCCTCTTCCTGTGCTGATGTGTCCTCGGAAACCAGCCGTGCTCCGTAGGCGTACGAGGGGCTACGCAGGAATGCAGGCAAAGAGATGCCATGCGGTGCTAGAGCTGGTGTGCTTGGGAGACAGGAGCCACTCTGGGGCAGAGGTTCTGTCAGCTCTGCAGGGGCAGGCTTAGAGGTGGTTGACGCCACGCCAGCTTAAGCCAGGAATGGTGGTTTGCGACAATGGCACCAACCTCCTCTCTGCCCTGCGACAGGGACAACTGACCCATGTGCCCTGTTTTGCTTATGTTCTGAATTTGGTGGTGCAGCGGTTCTTGGGCAGGTACCCGGGCTTACAGGATGTCCTGAAGCAGGCCAGGAAAGTCTGTGTGCATTTCCGAAGGTCATATAATGCCACTGCTCAGCTGACAGACCTCCAAAGGGAATACAACCTGCCCAAGAACCGCCTAATCTGTGACATGCCCACCAGATGAAACTCTACATTGGCCATGCTGCAGCGCCTGCACACGCAGCAGAGGGCCATCAATGAGTACCTGTGCCAATATGGCAGCATAACTGGGTCAGGGGAGCTTGGTTTTTTTCCCCACGCCAGTGGGCCTTGATCAGGAATGCATGCAATGTCCAGTGGCGTCTCCAGCTTTCATATTTAGGGGGGGCACATGGGGGGACAGGGACAAAAGTAGGGGGGCCAACTATAAAATGCAATTATATATATTTATTTATATATATATATATATATATCCTGGGGCCCTTTATTACGATTCCACTATGGGCCCTTTCACATGTTCTGCAGTGAGCTCCCTTCCTACTATACTGGGGCCCCCCAGGGTGGCAGAAAACAAGAGATATATGTCACCAGCACACCAAGAAAATATAGGGGTCCAAAGCAGTGGGAGAACTATCAGGGTTTCAAAGGTTGTCTTGCCACCGGGCCCTGGTGTTCTGCCACAGTGGGGATCCCCAGCTTTCCTGTCCCTGCTATTTACAGAGCTGGTCTGGCGTCTGTCTCCTTGGCAGCATCGGCAGTCTATTAGAACCTAGTGCTGGTGACATTATGGGTGCATGCAGGGGAAGGCTGGCACTATTGGTTATAGAGAGCTGAGCCCCCAGCTGGTCACCTAGCAGCAGTAATGCTGTATAACCTTCTCTGTTGACATGCTGATCGGCATGTGATCCAGGTGATGCTCCCAGTCAGATCTAATAAACACAGTATTTATTAGCATCAAGAGTACAACCACATAAATATAATCAACCATATGATCAGCAGCCATGTGGGCTCTATGCCTGTAAAGTGTGGGCTTTGATCAATAAAATCACTGATATTTATGACTAGGATTTGACTAAGAGCATCACCTGGATTGCATCCCGATCAGCATGTCAGAGAAGGGTCCACTGCTGCTAAGCAACCTGCAGGGAGCTCAACTGTCTACAACCAATAGAGATGGGCTCGGGTGTGTTTGAAATCCCACATCCCCGATCACGCCAGGAAGCCGACACTCCACAGTGCTAATCAATGTATGGGCTGCCTAAGAGCTAAGACCAGCCATAGACAGTTTTAAATCTCAGCTGGTTCAGCAGAAACTGGCTGAGATTTGAACCATTAATGAGCAGATTATCTTATGATTATCACTAGTGGTTGCTGTATAGTCACTGGTGATAATCACTGTTTGTCGGGAGAATATAATTGCTGGGCAGGAGGGATATTCCCCTGTCACCACTGTCTGTTGATGGGGGAATCATGCAAGTTTCTTTCCTGCAATCTGTGGATGCAGGAAAGAAATTTGCACCGTATATTATCTGCCTAACTGAAAGTGAAAGTAAATTGTGAATGTTTTAAAAGAACAGGAGAGGGGAAGGGAGACAGATCGGGGGGGACAGAAGGGATGGAGATAATGAAGTTCAGTGATTACAGTGTACTGCAGTCTGCAGTGCACACACTTAAACACGGCCCAGGCTAGAATATCTGGTTGTGTGAGCGCTCGCATTATGCAGTGTCGGCGAGCACAGGGAGGGGGAGGAATCCCCTGCAGAGCTGACTGGGGACGCTCTCCCTCTCGGGGAGCAAAATACAAAAATTGCAAAAAAAATATATATATTTTTTTTTTTGGGGGGGCACATGGTGGGGCACAGCATGATGTTGGGGGGGGTCAGGGCCCCCTCTGGCCCCCCTAGGGACGCCTCTGGCACTGTCCTGTCACCATTTGAGGAGGCCACAAGGATGGTGAGCAGTGACAGTGCATGCATCAGTGAGACTGTCCCTCTTATTCACATGTTGGAGCACACGCTACGTGGAATAATGGACAGGGCCCTTGAGGCAGAACAGAGGGAGGAAGAGGAGGACTTACTTACCTCTCAAGGCCCCCTTTATCCAGACAGTGGTCCTGCTCGCCCGCCTAGCACACAGGAAGAGGACGAGGAGGTGGAGGAGGAGGATGATTGTATCAGCAGCATGGAGGTGGAGCCTAGCACTCAGCATCAGCAGTCTTCAAGGGATCACTTAAGGCCCCGTACACACGAGAGGATCCATCCGCTGGAATTGATCCGCGGACCGGCTCCAGCGGATAGATCCCCTGGTGTGTACAATCCAGCGGATCTGTTTCCGCTGATTTTTATCCCCTGGGATGGATTTCCAGCGGATAAAAATTTTAAGACATGCTTTAAAATCTATCCGCTTGAATCCATCCCAACGGATTGATCCGCTGGTCTGTACAGACTCACCGGATCAATCCGTCCGAATGAATCCCCCGCATGCGTCGTAATGATTCGACGCATGCGTGGAATTCCTTATATGACAGCGTCGCGCACGTCGCTGCGTTATCATCGCGGCGACGGAGTGACACGTCATCGCGATGGGATTTCGGGGCGGATTTTGATCCGATGGTGAGTACACTCCATCAGATCAAAATCCTCGGAAATCCTCGAGAGGATTTATCAGCGGAAATGGTCCGGTGGACCGTATCCGCGGATAAATCCTCTCGTGTGTACTAGGCCTTACAGTCCCAAGGAACCCATGGATTTTTACGTGGCTGGGATGAGGTGGCTGCGGATCCTGTCGTCCTCAGTGACCCAGAGGACTGTGCCCCGAATGCCTCAGCAAATCTACGCTGCATGGCCTCCCTGATCCTGCAAAGCCTGCGTAAGGATCCTCGTATTCGTGCTATCAAGGAGAGGGATCATTACTGGCTGGCAACTCTCCTTGATCCACGTTACAAGAGTAAGGTTGCGGATCTTATCGTGCCGTCTCAGAGGGAGCAGAAGATGAAACATCTTCGGGAGGCCTTGCAGAAAGGTCTGTGCAACGCGTTCCCAGAACCTGGGGGATTACCAAATCCTGGTCCTGGACAACGTGTTGTTGAGGCTTCGGTGAGTCACAGAAGGAGCGGTGGAGAAGGTGGCTTTCTGACCGATGCGTTCAGACAATTTTTAAGGTATGACCGGTTCCAGCAACCATCTCCAGCGTCTGGTTTACATGGTGCGGGAATACCTAGGGGCAAGATCAGACTTTGACACCTTTCCCACCAAAAATCCTCTGGCTTACTGGGTCTTGAGGATTGATCACTGGCCAGAGCTTGCACGGTACGCAATTGAGCTACTGGCTTGTCCTGCATCCAGCGTTCTTTCAGAATGCACATTCAGTGCTGCTGGAGGCTTTGTGACCGATCACAGGGTGCGCCTCTCCACCGACTCCGTCGATCGACTGACCTTCATAAAAATGAATCAGGCTTGGATCAACACCAGCTACCAAGCACCTGATGCTGATGTAACTGAATATTTTTTTTGAAATGTCAGATCCCTTGGAGACTGCCTATGCTGATGCTGAGTGACTGTCCTGTTATGCTGCTGACTGAATATCCTTTTCCTCCTCAATGATCTTGCTGATAGCTAGTAAGAACATTGTTGGTTCTGGGCACCGCCACCAGTGCCTAAGGCCCAATTTTTCTGCCCCTGTTTAACAGGGACGTATATTAACAAATTTTGATGCAATACTTTGCATGTGGCTTTTTGCTGCGCTCCAATGACATTATCTGTGAGGGGTTGCAGTGTTGTGGCACCGCCACCAGTGCCTAAGGGCCAATTTTTCTGCCCCTGTTTAACAGGGGCGTATGATAAAAAAAATTTGATGCAATTCTTTGCATGTGGCTCTTTGTTGCGCTCCAATTACAGTATCTGTGAGGGGTTGCAGTGTTGTGTCTAAGGCCCAATTTGTCTGCCCCTGTTTAACAGGGGCAAGTAATAACAATTTCCGATGAATTTTTTTGCAGCAGGCCTTATTACTGCGCCCCAACTAGAGTATCTGTAAGGGGTTGCAGTGTTGTGGCACCGCTACCAGTGTCTAAGGCCCAATTTTTCTTCCCCTGTTCTAGTATTTTTCTTTGTTTGATTATTTTCTAATTTGAGTTTATTGTAGCTTTCTCCTCCGTTATCATAGTGTCATGTTTATTTTCCTGTACTAAATACTCATCATTGTCAATGTAAACACCACAAATCTAGATTTGTTCTTTTAGGCAGCATTGATATAATAATAAGCCACACATTGTTGAGTAACCAAAAATATTTATTGTTTCACAATTCAAATGTGTCATTTTTATTTTTTCCAAAAATATCTTAATAGAAATTCTTTATTTTTTTTTATTTTTTTTTATCAAGAAATATATTTTTGCTTAGAAATATTTGTCAACATCAATTTTTTTTAAATTTTTTGTTATTTTTTTAGAGATATATATATTTTTCTTAGATATCTTTTTTTCTTTGACAATAACCAAATTAAAAAATATCTGGTTACAATGCATGAACAATGACCAACTTTTTAGCAGTTGTCATTGTTCATGCGTTTTAGATAAAATAGAGATTACACAATAATCTACACAATAATTTATTGTGTAAATCTTTTTCACCGATCTCATGCTTTCCAGCCTGGAGGAGAGATGTGGGGTCTTATTGACCCCACATCTCTCCATAAAGAGGACCTGTCACACACATTTCCTATTACAAGGGATGTGTAAATTCCTTGTAATAGGAATAAAAGTTAAAAAAATATATATTTTTTTAAAAAGTAAAAAAAAAAAAAGTAAAAAATAATAATAAAAGAATAAAAAAAAAATTAAAACACCCCTGTCCCCGGTAGCTTGCGCGCAGAAGCGAACGCACACGTAAGTCCGCCGACATATGTAAACGCCGTTTAAACCACATATGTGAGGTATCGCCGCGTGCGTTAGAGTGCCAGCAACAATTCTAGCACTAGATCTCCTCTGTAAATCTAAACTGGTAACCTGTAAAAAATGTCAAAGCATTGCCTATGGAGATTTTTAAGTACCAAGTTTGGCGCCATTCCATGATTGTGCGCAATTTTAAAGTGTGACATGTTAGGTATCTATTTACTTGGTGTAACATAATCTTCCATATTTTACAAAAACATTGGGCTAACTTTACTGTTTTGTTATTTTTTTAATTCATGAAACAATTTTTTCCCAAAAAAAGGCGTTTGAAAAATTATTGCGCAAATACCGTGCAAGATAAAAAGTTGCAATGACCGTCGTTTTATTCCCTAGGGTGTCTGCTAAAAAAACATATATAATGTTTGGGGGTTCTGCGTAATTTTCTAGCAAAAGAACGATGATTTGTACATGTAGGAGATGTAGGAGAGAAGTACATGTAGGAGAGAAGTGCCAGAATAGGCCCGGTATTGAGGTGGGTATAAAAGCCCGGTATTGAAGTGGTTGTAAACCCTCACAGACCACTTTGACCTACAGGTAAGCCTAGATTAAGGCTTACCTGTAGGTGCAAGAAATATCTCCTTAACCTACACTCATCATGCTGTTAGTGTCGGCTCCCGCACGCATGCACGGGAGTGACGTCATCGCTGCTCAGGCCAGTCACAGCGCTGGAGCAGTGATACCTGGAAGTCACTTTGGGTATCATGGCGGCGACGGAGGAGGTGTCCGAGGACGATGTGGGGGCTTTGTTCTCAGGTAAGTAATTCATAATGAGCTAGTATGCTCATTATGCCTTTGTCTTGCAGGTTTTCTTTTTTGAGGGTTTACTTTGTCTTTAATTACACATACAGTAAATCACAGTAAATCAAATAAACAGAACAACTGCAGCAATACCAAAAAAGAACACTAGAGCGAGCACTCCACATATGATTGTCTTATGTAACATTACAAACGTTACAGGTAATTTTAACAACACAGATACAGATAATCAGCATAGACATCTGGTGGACAGAACACTCCCCGTCTGACGTCAAGTGACGTCACTAACAGAGTCCTCCGTAGAAAGCAACAGAACAAGTTTGGTCACTGATCTTAAGAAAACTTTAGCCTCATTCTGTTGAAAGATCTTGACCTCGACCTTACGGACACCATTGTCCTCACTTGGGAGTACTTTGATGACCAGACCTAAAGGCCACATATTCTTTAGTGTCTGGAAATCTTTCATGAGCACAACATCACCAGGTTTAAGATTAGGATTTTCAGTGTGCCACTTTCTCCTTACTTGTAGATATATATTGTTTCCTCCAACTGTTCCAGAAGGTATTGGCAAGGGTTTGTACTTGTCTCCATTGACGTTTGTAAAGGTCCTTATCACAAAACTCTTCAGCTGGAGCACCGGCAAGACTAGTCTTTTGTGTGAGTAACATGGCAGGTGTGAGGACCACTGGATCTTTAGAGTCACTTGAAATTGATGTCAAAGGTCTGGCGTTAATGATAGCTGTAACCTCTGCCATAAATGTCACTAAACATTTGTGAGTAAGCCTTGCAGTTGCTACTTGTAGGAAGATAGAGTCAAGAATTCTGCGAGCTATGCCTATAATCCTCTCCCAAACACCTCCCATGTGAGAAGAGTGAGGTGGGTTGAAGATCCATATGCAGTTTTGTTCACTCAAGTATCTTTCTACTCTGAGAACATCCAAGTTAGAAGGAATTTTAAAGCGGAGGCTCCGGCGATTTTTTTTAAAAGTCAGCAGCTACTAATACGGCAGCTGCTGACTTTTAAAAAATGGACACTTACCTGTCCAGCGCACCCGCGATGTGAGCAGCGGAGGCTGAGCAATCGCTCGGTCCCCGGCTGCTTACGCCGCCATCCTCAGTGAGGGAATCAGGAAGTGAAGCCTGACTGCTTCACTGCCCGATTCCCTACTGCGCATGCGCGAGGATCGCGGCGCGCCGTCACTGGTCCCCGCTCTCTTCTGGGAAGAGTGTTTCCCAGAAGACAGCCGGGGAAGTGACGTCACAGGCTGGATTCCCCCGTGGGGATCAGACCCGGAAGTGGTGTAAATACCTGTCTAAGACAGGTATCTGCACCCCCCTCCCCCCTGAAAGGTGCCAAATGTGTCACCGGAGGGGGGGAGGGATCCAAAAAGCGGAGGTTCACTTTTTGTGTGAACCTCCGCTTTAAGTTCTTTTACTGCTCCTACAAAGTTAGACCCTCTGTCGGAGCGAATGAGTTTCACTGGGCCTCTGATTGCAATGAAACGTCTAAGAGCATTAATGAAACTTGAAGTGTCTATGGTTTTCAAGTAAGCTACAGCAGCAATTGCTTTAACATAAGCATCTGAAAACACACAAAGTGTTTGTATCTGAACGTCTGCAGATGACAGAGGAGCATATGGGCATGGAATTTTAAGGTTGGATAAAGCTGTTAGCGAGTCTTTCCACTCCTGCCATAAGTTCTTCCTGTCGGTGGGGAGAGGGTGGTCCCAATCTAACGACTCACAGGTCTAGTCTCTAAGTAGTGTCTGCAAAGCCTAATGCCGCGTACAGACGGTCGTTTTTTGTGATGAAAAAAACAACGTTTTTGAAAACGTCATTTAAAATGACCGTGTGTGGGGAAAACATCGTTTTATGTCTTCTGAAAAACGACAAAAAAAAATTCGAACATGCTTGAATTTTTGTGTGTCGTTTTTCAAAACGTCGTTTTTTTTGTTTCACAAAAAATGACCGTGTGTGGGCAAAACAACGTTTTTAAACCCGCGCATGCTCAGAAGCTAGTTATGAAGCGAGCTTCAATGGAAAAAAGTGGTGAACGTAACCTCACTTTGCTAGAGCATTTTGGAAAAACGATGGTGTGTAGGCATTGTCGTTTTTGAAAATGAAGTTTCAAAAACTTTGTTTTATTTCATGATTTTAAACGTCGTTTTTTTTCACACAAAAAACGACCGTCTGTATGCGGCATGAAGGATCATACAGGCTGTTTATGATAGTCAGGACACCTCTACGGGTAAAGGGTTTTACTTCAGTGTCAGATCTTAAGTCCCAAAGCAAACCAAGGCTGCGTTGCATGGGAAGTGAGTCTGTATCTAGATCTAAGTCCTTTAACTTGATAGAATGATCTTGGACAGGAAAGGCTTCTAAAACTTCTCTACTGTTGGAAGCAATCTTGTGGAGTCTTAAGTTGGAACAAGCAAGCATTGCTTGAGTTCTTTTGAGGAGACTGATTGCGGCTTCATTTGTGGGTAGTGATTTCAAGCAATCATCTACATAGAAATCCTTGTCCACAAATTGTCTGATATCTGACCCATACTCTGACTCTCCCACTCTAGCAGAGTGTCTGAGGCCATACATAGCAACTGCAGAGGAAGGACTGTTACCAAATATGTGCACCCTCATGCGGTATTCTGTGATGTCTCCAGAGGGGTTGTTGCCCCTGAACCAGAAAAACCTCAGAAAGTTTTGGTGTTCTTCTTTAACAAGAAAGCAATAGAATGTTTGTTGTATGTCTGCCATGAATACGACTGAATCTTTGCAGAAACGGAGGAGTACTCCTAATAGTCTGTTTTTAAGGTCAGGGCCAGAGAGAAGGACATCATTTAGAGAGACACCCTCATGCTTGGCGCTGGAATCGAACACCACTCTAATCTGCCCTGGCTTCTTAGGGTGATAGACCCCAAATATGGGTAGGTACCAACATTCCTCTGAGTCCTTGAGGTTTGGGGCTATCTCAGCATGACCATTCTGGAATATTTTCTCCATGAAGGAAAATAAATGTTCTCCCATCCCTGGTTTCCTTTTAAGATTGTTTCTTAGGGAAGTGAGGCGTTTATATGCTAGTTCTCTGTTAGGCCCCGTACACACGAGAGGATCTATCCGCTGGAATTTATCCGCGGATCGGTTTCAGCGGATAGATCCACTGGTGTGTACGACCCAGCGGATATTTATCTGCAGATATTTTTCGGGCCGATGGATTTCCAGCGGATAAAAATTTCTTAGCATGCTAAGAAATCTATCCGCTGGAATCCAGTCCAGCGGATTGATCCGGTGGTCTGTACAGACTCACTGGATCAATCCGTCTGATTCCCTCCCTCGCATGCGTCGTAATGATTCGACGCATGCGTGGAAGTCCTTATATTTCAGCGTCGCGCACGTCGCTGCGTCATCATCGCGGCGACGGCGTGACACGTCACCGCGGAGGGAATTCCGCACGGATTTTGATCTGATGGTTAGTACAACCATCAGATCAAAATCCGCCAGAGGATTTATCCGCGGAAACGGTCCAGGGGACCGTTTCCACGGATAAATCCTCTTGTGTGTACGGGGCCTTAGGCAAATGTCATCTTTGTGGCTTAAAGGGAAGAGGTGCAACCCAGCTATTAGTCACGTTTTTCTCCATACTCCTTTCCATAACTTCTAGGATAAGCCTATCCTCAATTGACATTGCTACCTGGTTATCTTCCTTTGTTCTCTTGAACACTGTGCTTCCTAAGTCGCTTTGGTCGTCGTCATAGGTATTGCTGTCACAGAGGGGACTTAGGAAGGGAAGAAGTACAGGGTTGTTGTGTGGTAGCTCCTTTATGAGGATGTCATTTTGACAGGGTTGGAAAAGAGAAGGACGACCATTCTCGAGGGTACTAGTGAGCAGGTTATTAACAGATGCTGGTTTGTGTGCACCTCCCAGGCAAACATCACCTATAATGACCCACCCGAGATCCAGTTTTTGGGCATATGGGGGGTTTTGAGGACCGTTGATCAGTTTTCTTACTTTGTGGACTTGCAAGATATCTCTCTCCAGGAGTAAGATTATCTGAGTCTGATCATCTAGTTCTGGGGAGCTGCTGCGTCTGGTGTGGGAATCTCTGATCTGTTGTCTGGCATCTGGTTGCACTCTATTATGGTCGGTAAGGGTAGGCATTTCTTACCATCCAAAGATTCAATTTGTAGGCCGTTTTTTCCCCGCCGTTTCCATTGTACCTGCACAAGTCCTAAGGGAGTAAGGGCTGCTGGGGCCTTTAAGGTTTAGAATGTCAAAAAATACAGATCTAGCTAGTGACTTATTACTCTGGTCAAGATGACATAGAGAGCTTGACTGCTATGTTTCTGCGTCCTTTTGGGTAAACTCTCACAAGACTGATTTTAGAGCAGGATCTGCCACCTGTACTTCTTTTGCAGACTTCAGTGCACTGTGAAGTGATTGCTATGTCTTTGGTCTTCCTGCCTTGCTCCTTGTCCCTATGAACAGGTGGGAAAGTTCTTGGAGTAGGCCTTGGGTGTGGAGCTGTGTTGTGCTCTGTGCTGTCACATTCTGTACATTTAACACTGACCTTACAGTCCTTGGCGAAGTGTGTGGACGAAGAGCAGAACTTGTAACATATGTTGTTCTCTTTGAGGAAAGCTTTGCGATCCTGGATGGTCTTTGTCCTGAAGGCTCTGCATTTCAGAAGAGGTGGCATCTTATGTAGAGGGCAGAACTTAGTAGGGTCGCTGTCTTGATCCTCTGGCTGAGACTCTGCAAATCTGTGGGAAGAAATGTTAGTTTTGTGCACTGCTACTGGAGCTCTGTGTTGTTTAGGGCCAGAAGAAGGGGTATAAGACACTGGAAAAATGAAGCTGGGTCATCTTTCATTCCTGCTTGTCTCTCTACAAAGTCCTCAAACTCACTAAAGGGTGGAAAAGGCACATTGTGTTTTCGTTTGTAGTTACAGCCATGAGCAATCCATCGTTCGTGTAACTCATAAGGACGTTTTTGTGCCAAGGAGTTAATACCTGTAGCAGAGTCAAGATAAGAAAGGCCAGGTAAGTCCCCTTCTGCTTTAGCCACTTGTAACTCCATGCACAGGTCACTGAATTCTCTGAGTCTTTGGTAGTTTCTGCTAGGTATTTTTGGGATGTCCTCAATCGTTTTAAACAGTGTACTCTCTATAGCCTCTGGTGAGCCATAACATCTATCCAGTCTGTTATAGATGTTTGTAAGGCCTATCTCAGGGTGGTTTATTCTAATGTCTCTGCTCCTTTTGGCATGTTCAGCAGAATCATTGCCAAGCCACTTTATGAGGAGGTCTATCTGTTCCCTGCAGGATAGATCTAGTCCTTGAATGGCACTCTGGAAAGAGGATCTCCACGCTCTGTAGTGTTGAGGGCGATCTCTAAATTTGACAAGTCCTTGGGTAACTAACTCACGTTTGGCAAGGAACTTGGCAAAGTCTACAGTAGCCTGATTGGCATTGTGGTAGGCTGCTGGTGTATTGTGGTGCCAGTGTATAGGCGTACCTGGTAGAAATCTCTTCTTTAGGCACGCTGGGCTCATACTTGCATAAGGTTGGCATTTCGTACCGGCTCATTGCATACCCCTTTGGAGTGAAGACAGGTGTTTGATGTTAGTATGAAGGCTGGGTACCTTGTGGAGTAAAAGGTTTGGTTGGGACTGGATAGTCTGGATCTCTGTCAGATTTTTCTTGCTTGTAGCACTGGGGTCCAAGGTCGGCTTGTTGCTGCTTTTTTTTATGTAACTTACTGACGTCATGCTTAATTTCTTGTTGTGAGATGCTGCTTGGGTCATAGTGCTGGTAGACATAATCTGACGTGCGTTGCGTGAAATCTTGTTGGTCCACCTCTAGGCCTGGTATGCTGCTGCCTACTCTTGGCTCATCATAGACGGCTGCTTCTAAAGCTTCTGCTTCTGCAATGGTGGCGGCAGCGTCTCGGTCCACTGCCAGCCTTTCCATGTTAGCTTCCAGTATAGCTTGCTGCAATTTCAGAGATGCCTCTTGCTGAGCTAGCTCATCCTCCATGTGTACTCTTTCCTTCTCTCTTTCTTGTTCCTGTCTCACCCTTTCTGCTTCAAGGCCTTTTCTTTTTTTATCTGCAGCTCTTGGTCTGCGAATGCGGCAGTGGCTCTTGCTGCTTCAGCTTTTGAACGGGCGATAGCTGCTTCATTTGCAACAGATGACCTAGATGAGCTTGCTTGTGAACGTGTTTTGTAAGAAGATGTCCCACTGTGAGACATGGCTGAGGGGAAGAAGCTGTCTTGCTGTTTAGAGACCGTTCTAGTGTTGATGCTGCTTGACAGAGCGCATCTCTGTGTAGCGTGGCTGCTTGCTTCGCCTGCCGCAGGCCTGTTTCTTTAAGGCTTGCGACTGTGTGGATATTGCGTAGCCCCGGGCTGTACAGACTTCCGAGGTCAGCTTAAAAATGTCACTATTCTGTCTCAAGGACATACAGCTAAACCTTCTTTTCCCTTAAACTTCAGATACCATATTTCTTTGATCTTAGTTTTATAAGAACAAGCCAGGTGAAACTACAAAATAACAGAAATAGACCTTGATAAGTACAATATTGCATACATTACATAAACAACGATCTACAATATAGAATGAGATAGTAAAAACGTACTTCTTAAGTTCTCTAAGGGGTGATGGCAATAGATATACGCCAGCAAATACAGTAAATGTCTTGCTTCCTGCAGTATCTTCTCAAAGGATGGTGGCTGCTTCACTTCCTGTGAAGATTCTACCCAGACTTCCCTGCTTACTAACAACTTCCTTAACCACTTTCCGACCAGGCCATAGCTGAAATATGGCTACAGCGCGGTTGAGTTATTCTGGGAGGATGTCCCTGGGACGTCCTCCCAGAATCTTGCTCCTGCGCGCCCCCTCGGGGCGGAAATATCACGTGATCGCGGCCATTTACCACATGATTGCTCCTTCAAATGATGGAGCGATCACTTGTAAACAAACCGGCATCATGTGATGACGCTGATTTCCTCTCCCCTCTGTGTACCGATCGGTACATTGTGAGAGGAGATGGGGAAAGAGCGGATGGCAGCAGCGCTGTCGGCTGGATCTGTAGTGCCCACAGGCTGCTCTGTGACAATTGAAGTCACAGATCCATCCATCCCTGCTCAGCCATCCCTGCCCATACTCTGCTATCCCTGCCCATACTCTGCAATACCCTCTAATACCTTGCCCATACTCTGCAATACCTTGCCCATACTCTGCAATACCCTGCCCATACTCTGCAATACCCGGCAATACTATGCAATACTCTGCAATACCCGGCAATACCCTGCAATACCCTGCAATACCCGGCAATACCCTGCAATACCTTTCAATACTCTGCGATATGGCAATACCCTGCAATACTCTGCAATACCCGGCAATACTCTGCAATACCTTGCAATGTATGATGGTATATATAAATCACTAATATACCAAAAACAGGAGAGGTTGATTGCCACTATAGAACACTATAGAGCACTCTCATACCCCTCAATCACAGTGAATCAGTGACAACATTAATAATAAACATAAAAATAAATTAAATAAGAATTAAATAGAAATTATGCATTCAAATAAATGTTCTTAAATGAAACAAAAAATAACATTTAAAGTTATAGGGTATTATAGCAGAAGCAGAAGCAGAAGTCCATAAATGTTTTACACATGAAATGCCAAACACCCGTGCTCTGTGCCAAATTCCAGAATATGTTGTAAACGTGTCCAAAGAATAGTGATGTATCCTCCACCAAACAATAGATTAGCTCCTTATCAGATCGCCATGATCCCTTATGACAGGGGATCATGAACAGCATATATTAGGTAGTCACTTCCAGCCACGCAGTTCAGACAGATTCAATCCTTAACATTGGGTCTCATCCACAAGTGATAAAATCACCAACATAAATGCCCACCATGTAAAAAACAATAACAGCTCCACATAGTGCATTAAATGAGTAGAAAAATGTATTAAAAAGTTGTATTGCACTTACAAGCATGCAGTAAAATAATGCCTCAAATCTGATGTGCCGGCCGGTACACAAATTTCCAGACACCCGTCCTCTCGAGGAACGTTTGGAGCTCTTGTGTGATGAAAGCGTGCCGCTCCGCCCTACTTCCGTTTCGTGAAATATTGCCCCTGGTAGAAGTAATATTTTACGAAACTGACGTAGAACAGAGCTGCGTGCTGTGTACCGGCTGGCACATCGGATTTGAGGCATTATTTTACTGCATGCTTGTAAGTGCAATACAACTTTTTAATACATTGTTCTACTCATTTAATGCGCTATGTGGAGCTGTTATTGTTTTTTACATGGTGGGCATTTATGCTGGTGATTTTATCACTTGTGGATGAGACCCAATGTTAAGGATCCAATCTGTCTGAACTGCGTGGCTGGAAGTGACTACCTAATATATGCTGTTCATGATCCCCTGTCATAAGGGATCATGGCGATCTGGTAAGGAGCTAATCTATTGTTTGGTGGAGGGGGTGGGTGTTTGGTATTTCATGTGTTAAACATTTATGGACTTTATCTGCTATAATACCCTATAACTTTAATTTTTATTTTTTGTTTCATTTAAGAAAATCAATTTGAATGCATAATTTCTATTTAATTGTTTATTGTTTATTGTTTATTGCTTGTATAGCGTAGAATCACCCGAAGGTATCGAAACGCTTCCAGACCTTAACAATTCACAACAGGACCGAGTGTTACAGGCATAAATTAACATAGTAACAATATAAAATATGTACCACAATTAAAATCAAATAATAAAACAACAATATAACACCATAAAACCAATACAGTACAAAAACCATAGAAATCACATAAGACCAAAAGAGAGACAACACACAATTCCCAAAAGATCTAGCAGTGCTTCCCGCCAGAATGACCCTAACCTCACTCTTCCTATCAATCTGCCTCTGCCCACAGATAGGTTTTTAGATCCCTCCTGAATGTGGGTAGGTCAGGACTCTGTCTAAGACTTAGGGGAAGTAGATTCCATTCTCTCGGGCCAAGGACAGAAAAAGCCCTGCCCCCCCATTTTTTCAGCCGACTCTTTGGCTGTTCCAAACGGAATTGGCAGCTCCATCTAAGGGAGCGGCCAGTAACATGTCTATTCAATTTCTCACAGAGATAGGTGGGTCCTAGCCCGTGAAACGCTTTAAAAACAAGTGTTAGAATTTTAAAACGCACCCTCTGACCAACTGGCAGCCAATGCAGGGCAGCCTGATGTCTCGTGGTGGGGCAGTGGCCTCTGAGATTTAATGCAAGCCTTACCGCCTGATTCTGGACTTTTTGAAGTCTCCTAATCTGGACTTGAGGCAGTCCAGCCAGGAGACCATTACAATAGTCCAGATGTGGAAGGACCAGAGCTCGCACTACCGAGATCCTTTCCAGATCTGACAGAAAAGGCAAAATGCGGTAAAGAAGCCGCATCTTAAAATGGCAGGTCTTGACAACCTGACCGACATAGGGGATTAGCGTCAAGTCGCTGTCAATAAGGACCCCTAGTGTCCCCACCGTGTCGGCCGTCCGCGGGCACACCCCTGCCCCATCGGGCCATGATAACACCCAGTGTCCCTCAGGAATATTCCCTGATCTCAGAACCTTGGTTTTGGCCTGGGTTAGCTGCAGGTAGTTAGCTGCCATCCAGTTTTTTATGATCTCTAAACCTGCTACCAACTTGGCCTCTGCCTTTGGCTCATTGGTCGAGATTCTGGAGAACAACTGGGTGTCATCCGCATAGGACTGAAATCGAAGTCCCAGACTTGCGATCACCGCCAGCAGAGGGCGAAGATAGATGTTAAAGAGAAGAGGGGAAAGCGGGGACCCCTGTGGGACCCCACACGTCACCTTGATAGGCTCCGAGTAGAAGTCCCCCAGTTTCACCCTATACTCCCTCTCCTCTAAAAATGACTTAAACCATTTCAAGGCCTGGTCACTCACCCTCGCCACCTCCTGAAGCCGGGTCAGCAAGATCTGGTGATTTACTGTGTCGAATGCGGCTGACAGGTCCAAGAGAATAAGGATTGAGTGGGCCCCCCGATCCGCGTCGACCAGTAGATGGTCCATGACATCCAGCAACGCCGTCTCCGTCCCATGTTTGGGCCGGAAACCGGACTGCCACTTATCAAACAGATTGCCCTCCTCCATGAAAAGCTGCAGCTGACCACAGACAACCTTCTCCATTATCTTGGCTGGAAAGGATAGCCCTGTGATAGGCCTGGACTTCTCCGGGTCAGAGGGATCGGTACCACCTTTTTTTAAGATAGGGGTAACAATTGCCCGTTTAAAAAATCTAGGAATGGTTCCGTCCACTAGAGAGCAATTGATAAGATCAGCTAAAACTGGGGCTAAAATCACACGGGCTTCTTTAAACACCTGGCCTGGACACGGGTCGGAAGGAGGTGCTGAAGCCTTAGATTTCGCAATTAAATCCAAGACTTCTATAGTGGAAACTGTCCTAAAATCAAATTCTGAAACCAGAATTTCTGGTACCCTTACCGCCGACGGGGGTGACCTCGTCATCTCCAGTTCGGCACTTACCTGGCCTTCAAGGCCCTTATATATTTTAATTATTTTATTCACAAAAAAGTCTGCAATATAACTATATCCCTGGAAAGTATTACATCCAGAGTGTGTCCCAGCATATGAGTAGGTTCCGTCTTCAGGATGGATAAGTCCAACTCATCTCCTTTTTGACGGAAAAGATAGGCTTCAGCTAAATCTGGTTTGTCTAACCACACATTAAAATCACCCAACAGAAGTGTGGGGGCCGACTTACAATGGGCATTATCTGCCCAGGTCCAGAAAAACTCTAGTGCCAAAGCCTTCCTGGCAGGAGTAATATATATAATGTGTATATCATAAAAAATATTAACTGCACATTCTAATTGCAGGGATAGAATTTCACAACCCATTCCTTGAGTCTCATTCCTTTTTTTTATAGTAAAAACATCCTTAAAGATAATAGCAGTCCCACCTCCCCGCCCATTAACCCTATTTTGAGTAAATATCTTGTACCCCGACGGTACTGCTGCAGATAAAGCATGACTGTTGTATAATCTATGTCACTTCAGCATTTACCCTTAACTTAACCCATGCTAAACATGCTATAGTAAACTAGACCAATACCGAGGGTGTGGAGTAAACATGGCCGTAGCAGCCTCCTTTATTTAAAATATAATAACTTTAACATAGAACTCAAAACCATTTATTATAACCAAAGGTGTACTCAATTTTGCAGGGAAAACCTTTATTAACATTTTATACGATTATTGCACTGCGGCCTTCTCCATCCGATAATAGGCCTCAAGCCGACCTACTGGCTCAAAGACAATCCTGACCGCAGTGCCCGATTCCAGTGTTTCCAGATAAGCCTCCGCTTGCTGCAGTCCCAAATATCAGGACCCATACCACCGACAAGTCCTGACCCATCTTTACCAAGTATTTCCTCCTCCTGCAAAACGACATACACCCGCCACAGCGCACCACTGTAAAAACCTTTACAGTTGTGCGACCCTCCACACCCTAAGGGCCCTCTGTATCCCGTCCTGCAGACCTAACACCCACATATCGATGTCCACGTCCGTTAAGTGCACCCCATCCCTGCGAAGGTACCTCCATGTGTCCTCCTCAAGCTCCATGTGGCGAATCACCAAACCCCCGTTCCTCTCCATTAACCTCCCCACGTCCCTGTTAACTTTCCTCCTGGCCCTATTTATACCCCCCCAGGATCTGGCAAGGCGCCACGACGTGCGAGACACCATGTCCGACCATACTATAATCGTGTCCGGGAAGGCCATACGTAACCTGAGGACATCAAACTTTATGTCCTTGGTTAAGTCCAACATTGACCTCATGCCGAGGTCGTTCCCGCCCACGTGCAGGATAAGAACGTCGGGCGGGCGGTCCAGCCGCGCATACTTATGCACCTCAGGCACCAGCCTACTCCACAGCATCCCTCGCACCCCTATCCAGTGAATCCGGGCCTCCTCCCTGGGGAACCCCAACTGCCTTCCGGTCTTGCCTCAGCCCTCCTAGCCCCCCAATACACATAGGAGTGCCCCACTATCCACACTAGCGCCGGCGTCGAACCTGTAAGACAAAAATGAATAGCTCCAGCGTAACCTAGCAGCCCGTACCACCACAAATTCACCATACGAAACAACAGTAACTCTCCCACATATCACATGAAGAAACCCCCCCCCCCCTTTTGCATGACCCTATAACTTCCCCTTAAATATGCTCATCTTATTTCCCCCTTTTTCTTTTTTTTTTTTTTATAACTGGACCAGCAAATGGGGGCGTACGTAAATCCGAAACCTATTGGACTCCCATCTCCCTATCCTCTTCACCGATTCCTCATCCAACCCACACCTGGCTGCCTCAGTAGCCGCCGCCCCTATACGAAAAGAATGGGACGAATATTCCTTGTCCGCCAAACCCAATGACCTCAAACACGAGCCGAAAACCGCTGTAAACTGAAACCTGGATAGCGGGGACCCATCTGCATGTATGAGCAAGGACCCCTCTTTCTCAGGACGGTTCCCCAAAAACCTCTGCACCGCACCTACCGGACACAACGATGACTCTGGCACCGCAAAAATCGTTACCCGTTTTCCCTTCCCAACTTGGTCCGTTTTGGATTTTCTCAACCAAATTGACACCCTATCACTGTCACAACTTACCTCATTCCTCCAGATCCCGCCCTGAACCTTCTTGGAAGGGCTAACCAATTCCCCTATCCGGAAGGCTCCAAAAAAGGCTAATGCAAAGGCCGCACAAAATAACGCAACTTCGTAAGTCGAGGTGCAGACCTCCAACAAACAATCGAACAAACCCTGCAGTAATTCAAACGATACTGGCCGTCTGGCATCCCTGCTGGGCTTAGCCGGTCTATAACCTTTTAGTGCCTGTCTGACCCAAAAGTCTTTTGTGAAATCCGGCAAACCCTGCCATTTAAATAAAAAGGCCAAAGCCGCCACCTTCTTCCCCAATCCAGACACCGACGACCCGGCCTCCATCAACCGCGAAACAAAATATAGCACTAGCAACCTCACATCCGGGCCCGTGATTTCCACCCCTGTTTCACGGCCTACCTCAGCCCACTCCTGCCAAGCCTTGCTTTAAGCGGCCCACGTCGTCTCACTCACCGACTTCTGAATCCACCTGTGGGCTACTCCAAGGCAATCCTCCACAGCCAGTCGGGACAGGTGAGTCCTTGCTGTTCCGCTTCCGGCGCCAACTCCCGAAACCTGGACCACTGAAAACGAGAACGCGTCAGCGATGACGTTTTCAACCCCCGGAATGTGCACTGCATACAGGAAAATATTCAGTTGCATGCAACGTAAAGTCAACCTCTGCAGCATTCGCACCACTGGTGCCGATGATGCAGACGATTTGTTCAGCACCTGAACGACCCCCATGTTGTCTACGTGAAAGCGAACTTTTCGATCCCGAAAAGCCTCGCCCCACAGTTCCACTGCTAACACCACAGGAAACAGTTCCAAAAGTACCAGGTTTTTTGTAAAACCCGCCTGCACCCAACACTGAGGCCAAGAGCCCGCGCTCCATTTGCCTTGGAAAAAAGCTCCAAAGCCCATGGAACCCGCCGCATCGGTGAACAACTCGAATATAATATCAAAGTTGCTGACCGGCCCCGCCATCCACAGCACCCTCCCATTAAAGGACTCCAAAAATGTATGCCAGACCCGTAAATCCTGCTTATGTGTCTTCAACAGCCGGATAAAGTGGTGTGGCGACTTAACCCCTGCCGTGCTGGCAGACAGCCGCCGGCAAAAAGCCCTGCCCATGGGTATAATGCGACACGCGAAATTGAGCTTCCCCAACAGCGATTGGAGCTCTCGCAATGTCACCTTCTGAACATACCTCGTACTTCGTCCCTCAACGCGTCCACCTTGCCGTCCGGCAATCTGCACTCCATGGCGGTAGAGTCTATCGTGATCACCGTCCTCAGACCCTCCGTCTTATCTGGGGCCAACGGAACCCCAAACCGGTCCGCTATGTGCTCCAACATACCCAAGAGTATTGCACACGTCTTGGACCCCCCCGGTCCCACGCAGAGGAAATCATCTAGGTAGTGGATGATAGAGCTGATACATGACACATCCCTGACCACCCATTCTACAAATGAACTAAACTGCTCAAACAGAGAGCACGACACCGAACATCCCATGGGCAGGCATTGATCCACAAAAAACTCACCGCCCCAAGTGCACCCCAGCAGGCGAAAGCTGTCGGGGTGCACCGGCAGCAGCCGGAAGGCCGCTTCCACGTTCGCCTTAGCCAACAACGCCCCTTCCCCGTAGTGGCGAACCCACGCCACCGCCGCATCAAAGGACGTGTAGCTAACCGCACAGGTGTCGGGGTCAATGGCGTCATTCACCGCCCCCCCTTTTGGAAAGGAAAGGTGGTGAATTAGCCTGAATTTGTTCGGCTCCTTCTTTGGAACCACTCCCAAAGGCGAAACCACCAAATCGGGTAAGGGGGGCTCTGAGAAAGGGCCCGCCATACGCCCCAATTCCACTTCCTTCATTAGTTTCTCCGAAACTACCTCAGGGTGCCGTAAAGCCGACCGCAAATTGCGAGGAACTGGCGGAATAACCTGCAACGAGCATGGAATCCTAAAACCTTCCGCAAAGCCCTCTTCCAATAAACGGGCGGCCTGCCTGTCTGAATTTCCTTTTATGAAGAGGTAAGTAAAACCCTGGACAGAGGCGTGGCTGTGGACGTGATATATTTGGATTTTGCAAAAGCGTTCGATACAGTTCCGCACACACGGCTCATGTGTAAGGTAAGGTCTACAGGATTGGATATATCAGTTTGTAAATGGATAGAAAATTGGCTGAAAGCCAGAATTCAGAGAGTCGTGGTTAATGATTCTTACTCTGAATGGTCCAATGTTATCAGTGGTGTACCCCAAGGTTCAGTGCTGGGACCCTTACTTTTCAATATATTTATAAATGATATTGGGTCTGGGATCAAAAGTAACATTTCTGTCTTTGCAGATGACACCAAGCTATGCAGTGGAATAACGTCCTTGCAGGATGTCTCCAATTTACAAGCTGACCTCAATGCTCTGTCTAATTGGGCGACTGAGTGGCAGATGAGGTTTAATGTTGATAAATGTAAAGTTATGCACTTGGGGGCTAAGAATATGCATGCATCATACATACTAGGGGGAGTACAACTGGGGGGATCTGTAGTGGAGAAGGATCTGGGGGTTTTAGTTGATCATAAGTTCAATAATGGCATGCAATGCCAAGCTGCGGTTTCCAAAGCGAGCAAAGTCCTTTCTTGTATTAAGAGAGGTATGGACTCCAGAGACAGAGATATAATTTTGCCCCTGTACAAATCATTAGTAAGACCTCATCTGGAATATGCAGTTCAGTTTTGGGCACCAGTTCTCAAAAAGGATATCGGAGAACTGGAGAAAGTGCAGAGAAGAGCAACCAAACTGATAAGAGGCATGGAGGAGCTCAGCTATGAGGAAAGATTAGAAGAACTAAATCTATTCACTCTTGAGAAGAGGAGAATTAGGGGGATATGATCAACATGTACAAAAATATAAGAGGTCCATACAGTGTACTTGGTGTTGAGTTATTCACTTTACGGTCAACACTGAGGACAAGGGGGCACTCTTTACGTCTAGAGGAAAAGAGATTTCACCTCCAAATACGGAAAGGTTTTTTCACAGTAAGAGCTGTGAAAATGTGGAACAGACTCCCTCCAGAGGTGGTTCTGGCCAGCTCAGTAGATTGCTTTAAGAAAGGCCTGGATTATTTCCTAAATGTACATAAAATAACTGAGTACTAAGATTTGTAGGTAAAGTTGATCCAGGGTAAATCCGATTGCCTCTCGGGGGATCAGGAAGGAATTTTTTCCCCTGCTGTAGCAAATTGGATCATGCTCTGCTGGGGTTTTTTGCCTTCCTCTGGATCAACTGTGGGTATGGAGTTGGGTGTATGGGATTGTATTGTGTTTTTTATTTTGTTTGTTTCTTTTTTTGAGGTTGAACTGGATGGACGTGTGTCTTTTTTCAACCTGACTAACTATGTAACTATGTAACTATGTAATACCTACTTAGGAACGGACACATCCTTCCCACCATCACCGGAGTCCTCCCTCTTGTTGCCAAACTCACCTGCGCGACCCTTTCCTTGCTTGAAACACCTAGCCTGGGTGTGAGATCCCCCGCAGCCTGAACACTCGTGCTTGAATCTGCATGCGGCTCCAAACTTGCAACTCCCGGCGTTGTATTGCCAACACACCCCTTTAGTTTTACTGGCCGGCTGTCCAGAGGAAGACGATCCACCGGCCCCGTCCCGAAAAGACTGATTCGGTACCCTGGCAGACGTCATGAGACGGACCCACAGATTGATATCTTTGTGGTCCCACCGCAAATCCGGCCGCATTGCCATCTTTTGCCTAAACTGCTCGTCATATCGCAGCCAAGCAGTACCCCGTAAACCCTATACGCCCCTCTCCTATGGAATCCTGGTACCCAAAAAGCGCCGCACCGCACTCTGGCTTCTTAATGCAAATCACACTGGCTAGAATGCCAAATGCCTGCAACCAATTTGAGAAGGTACGCGGAATGAGCCGATACCTACGCTTTTCCTCGTCGTCTTTCTTGTAGTCATCCGGCTTAACCCTGTCCAGGTTGAACTTTTCCAATGGCAACAACGAAAATATCTCCACATACTCACCTTTTCCTATTTTTTCGCGTACCTCCGCCTTCAGATGAGTTCCTAACGGCCCTTCAAAGCAAACGTAGACCTCGCATTTCGCTGCGTCGGCCAGCCTGACAACATCCTGCCTTTCCACCGGGGCCTTGTTACCCTCCTCCCCTTTCTTCTGCGCGCCCTCAACCACCGCTGGGGAGGGAGCGGGGGGTCAACAACCGGCACTGGGGGCTGTACTAACCCCGCCGCAGGCACTACCACCGCTACACCCGTCTGTGGAGAGCCCCATGCCCCCGCCGGGCTAGGCCCACCCCCCTCTTGTTCAAAACGGGCAACCAGCTCCTTAATCCCAACCAGGAACCCCTTAAAACTAGCCTCCTCACCCCTGGAAACCTCTGTCCCTGACCTGCCCTGGCTAACCCCAGCCACCCCCAGCATAGAAACAGCATTGTCAGAAGAGTTTAGAGAGGACTTACCGGGTTGCCTGGGGAGAGAACCCCCAGCCGACCGTCCCGAATCCCCCGCTGCAGGCCTATCCGCGCTGACCCCTCCATCCTCCGATCCGGACAGCTCCCCCTCAGACCGGTCCACAGCTTGATCGACCTCATCTGCTGAAAACCCACCAGGGGAAGGATCCCTGGGAGGCAAAGGTCCTGCCGCCTCTTGGCTCCGCCCCCTCGCTGCGAACCCGCCGGACGATTTCCTCGTCGCTTTCCCCGTGTGGGGGGGCTCTCTCCAGCCCTGTCGTCCTCTCTCCTTCCCGCCGCTCTGCTGACCTCACCCTCCATCTGGCGTAGAGTCCCGGCCACGGAGGTAGTAGGCCCGTGACTCGCCGCCCTCGAGTATGTCCGCAGAGGCCCCTACACGTGATCCCCCGCGTGGTGGGAGGGGCCCGCGCGCTCCATGTCCCTGCGACGAACGGGCGATTCGGCCGACCGGGAGCTCCCGGAGCGGCCGCTCGTAGAACCGCTTTGCTGCTGGGATTCCTTCCGGCATCCCCCCCCCCCCTGTAGCAGAGTTCCGTCGCTTGGTGGGGGGGCCCGAAGGACGTACGGCTCTCGGGGAGAGGTCAGGGGAGAAGCGCTCAGGCGGCTTAGACCGCCTAGCTCGCGCTGACTCTCTCCCCCTGGTCTGTGGACCCACGGGTGGTTGGTCCATGATGGGGCCCAGGTTCTGCTGAACCCAATCCTGCCCCCTGGCAGAGGCCTCGGCCCGGAGCTCAGCTAAAAGCTCCTGAATGCGTGACATCCCTGAAATTTCCCTGGGGAATGTGTTACCCCAGTGGGAGGGCTCATTGTATTTATAGTACCATACTCTCCCCCCTCCCACTTTTCACATCCCAGTCTCCTCTCTCTTGCATTCCCAGATTAACCCCGTCATGCCAGCCCTCCGCCTATGGCATACTTTCTTTTGCTCCGGGCTTTCCTGGAGTGCTTGCATCCGTCAGCCATGTTTCAGTTATACATAAGAAATCACAATCATGTTCATTAATTACATCAAAAATATTGTTTGCATGGGCCACTAAGGAGCGAACATTCATTAAGGCCCATTTACTATTACCCACCAGTCTCCCTGCTAAATATTTATAGTGGGCTTTGTCAGGGCCACACTGAGCTTTCCCCTCCAAATGTGCTTTCTTCCGTATACTTTTTAAATAGGTTCTAAGCCCTCGGTATGTTGATGTCCCTTATTAATGCAATTGAGAAACGCAGCTTTTAATCCATCTGGCTCCACTGAGCCATTGTTGTAAAACTGTAACAAGTCCATTTCTGATATTTGTATCCTAGGGGCAAAAAAGAGTACTTTAGAGAGTCAAGATAAATGTATCGGAGTATTACTTACAATTTTAATACTGTCTGTAATGTCTTAGATTCTTTCCAGTTTTGGGAACCATCCGCTTGGTGTACCCCCTCACAGGTCGCAGATCACACGCTGTGTTCCCAATTCCCTTCTGCTTAGAAAGATTAGTCCGGCAGCGTTTTACCCCCTCGCCAGTCGCGAACGGCCGTGGACGCCCGCAGACGCCGCACCCTTTGTCGCGCCCTTCAGAGCGCCAAGGGCGCGCCGCCGCCGGCGCCGCTGCGCTGACGCTGCGCGTCAGCGCTCTGGCCCAGATTATGAAGGGCGGGCAGGTGGGGCTGATGAGACGAGCCACCTGCGGGGGGCGGAGCCCAGACGGGGCTCTGGCAGATGGCAACGCCTGCTCCCACGCCTCCCAGCAGTTTATCACAGGCCAAGTCACAGGGGTTTGCAGAAACACAAAAAACACTAGAGAAACAGCAGGATGTGTAGACAGGCAGCGCCGGCAGGACCTGGCAGGTCTGGATAGCGCGTCAGCGCTCTGGCCCAGATTATGAAGGGCGGGCAGGTGGGGCTGATGAGACGAGCCACCTGCGGGGGGCGGAGCCTAGGCGGAGCCCAGACGGGGCTCTGGCAGATGGAAACGCCTGCTCCCACGCCTCCCAGCAGTTTATCACAGGCCAAGTCACTGGGGTTTGCAGAAACACAAAAAACACTGGAGAAACAGCAGGACGTGTAGACAGGCAATTAAATTCTTATTTAATTTATTTTTATGTTTATTATTAATGTATGAGAGTACTCTATAGTGTTCTATAGTGGCAATCAACCTCTCCTGTTTTTGGTATATTAGTGATTTATATATACCATCATACAAAACTTATTTTTGCTTTGTGATTTAACCACTTAAAGTGGAGCTCCGGCCACAATTACACCTTTTAACCACTTAACACCCGCCCGCCGTCAAATGACGGCGGGCGGAATGCTCTATTGTTCTGACAGAACGTCATATGACGTCCTGTCATTTAAAGCCTTTGCGTCACTGGGAACACAGTGCGCGTGCCCGGCAGCCGTGATGGCCGCCGGGCACCCGCGATTGCCCAGTAACTGAGCAGGGACGTGAAGCTCTGTGTGTAAACACAGAGCTCCACGTCCTGTCAGGGAGAGAGGAGACCGATCTGTGTCCCTTGTACATAGGGATCGGTCACCTCCCCCAGTCACCCCCCTCAACCTACAGTTAGAACACACCCAGGATACACATTTAACCCCTTCCCCGCCCCCTAGTGGTTAACCCCTTCCCTGCCAGTCACATTTATACAGTAATCAATGCATATTTATAGTACTGTTCACTGTAAAAATGTGAATGGTCCCAAAAATGTGTCAAAAGTGTCCGATGTGTCCGCTATAATGTCGCAGTCCTGAAAAAAACGCAGATCGCCGCCATTCCTAGTAAAAAATAAATAAAAAATAAATCATTATGTCGCCTATTTTGTAGGCAATATAACTTCTGCGCAAACCAGGTTATTGCCATTTTTTTTTTTTACCAAAAATATATAGAATAATACGTATCTGCCTAAACTAAGAAAAAAAAAAGATTTTTTTTTTTAAAAATGGGATATTTATTATAGCAAAAAGTAAAAAAATATTGTGTTTTTTTTTCAAAATATTTATTTGTTTATAGCCCAAAAAATAAAAACCGCACAGGCGATCAAATACCACCAAAAGAAAGCTCTATTTGTGGGGAAATACAGGACGTCAATTTTGTTTGGGAGCCACGTCGCACGACCACGCAATTGTCAGTTATAGCGACGCAGTGCCGGAAGCTAAAATCTCGTCTGGGCAGGAAGGGGGTGTATGTGCACAGTAGGCAAGTGGTTAAATAAAAATACCCCTATAATACACAAGCTTAATGTATTCTAGTAAAGTTAGTCTGCAAACTAAGGTCTGTTTTGTTAGGTTATTACAGCATAAGTTTATAAACTAGCATTAGACCGTGGCCATCTTAAGTGTGGGCATCTGAAGCCAAACTGTATTACTTCCTGGATTTCATGCTTGCAGATCTCGCACACGCTCTGTGCTGCACAAGAAATGTAATAGGTTTCAGGTCAGGTTTCCATAGCAACAGCAGTGTCAGAGGAAGTTGTCACCCCACTTTTTTCTGTACAGCTTTTCATTTAAATAAATAATAATAATTAGCAACACAATTCATTTATGCATCTAGATGTACTGAAGACGACTTTATGAAGTTTAAACTGCGCATAATAATGTTGAAAATGGGGTTTGTGTTTTGGTGTTATATGGGATGGTGGGAGTATTTAAAAAACTGCTTTACAACTATTTGCACAAATAACTTTCTCTATGTTATATAGATAATTGTTAAAATTGAGTAAATATTCCCCCATCACATCACATGGCCCCCCCGCAAAAATTGCATCGCATCGCCCCAGCACATCGCATCACCCACCAAATAACATTGCCCCCAGCGCATCGCCCCAGCACATCGCATGGCCCCCATTAAATTGCATCACCCCAGCTCCTCGCCCACCAAATCGCATTGCCCCAGCAATCACATCCCCCCACCAGATCGCTGCACCCCAGCACATTGTATCACCCCACGCTAAATCACATTGTCCACCAAATCGCAGCACCACCAAATCGCATCACTCCCACCAAATCGCATCACCCAAGCTCCTCGCCCACCAAATCGCATTGCCCAAGCAATCACATCCCCCCCACCAGATCGCTGCCCCCACCAAATCACATCACCCCAGCACATTGCATCACCCCACGCCAAATCGCATTGCCCACCAAATCACATCGCCCACCAAATTGCAGCGCCCCCACCAAATCGCATCGTCCACCAAATCGCATTTCCCCAGAGCATCGCCCCAGCACATTGCATAGCGCCCACCAAATGGCATCACCCCAGCTCCTTGTCCACCAAATCGCATTGCCCCAGCAATCACATCCCCCCACCAGATCGCTTCCCCCACCAAATCGCATCGCCCACCAAATCGCATCACCCCTGCTCCTCGCCCACCAAATCGCATTGCCCCAGCAATCACATCCCCCACCAGATCGCTGCCCCCCACCAAATCGCACTGCTCACCAAATCGTATCACCCCAGCACATTGCATCACCCCACGCCAAATCACATTGCCCACCAAATCGCAGCTCCCCCCACCAAATCGCATCACCTCAGCTCCTCACCCAACAAATCGCATTGTCCCAGCAATCACATCCCCCACCAGATTGCTGCCCCCACCAAATTGCATCACCCACCAAATCGTATCGCCCACCAAATCGTATCACCCCACGCCAAATTGCATCGCCCACCAAATCACATCGCCCACCATATCGCAGCGCCCCGATAAATTGCATCGCATCGCCCACCAAATCGCATCGCCCACCAAGTCGCATTGCCCCCCACCAAATTGCATCACATCGTCCCAGCACATTGCATCGCCCCCCCACCAAATCGCATCGCCCCAGCACATCGCCCACCAAGTCGCATTGCCCCCCACCAAATTGCATCGCATCGCTCCAGCACATTGCATCGCCCCCCCGGCAAATTGCATCGCATTGCCACAGCACATCGCATCGCCTCCTCACCAAATTGCATTGCCCCAGTACATAATTTCGCCCACCAAATCGCATCGCCCCAGCATATCGCATTTCCCCTGCCAAATTGCATCACATTGCATTGCCCCCCGCCAAATTGCATCGCCCCCAGCACATTTCATCACCCCGCCAAATCACATTGCCCTCCACCAAATTGCATTACCCCCCAGTGTGACAGAAGGGGGGGTCATAGAGACATGGCAGGGACAGTGTGACAGGAGGGTGGTCATAGAGACATGGGGGAGGCAGTGTGACAGGAGGAGGGTCATAGAGACACGGGGGAGACAGTGTGACAGGAGGAGGGTCATAGAGACATGGGGGGGAGACTTTGTGACAGGAGGGGGGTCATAGAGACATGGGGGGAGACAGTGTGACAGGAGGGGGGATCATAGAGACATGGGGGAGATGGTGTGACATGAGGGGGGTCATAGTGACATAGGGGAGACAGTGTGACAGGAGGGGGGTCATAGAGACATGGGGGAGACAGTGTGACAGGAGGGGGGTTATAGAGACATGGGGGAGACAGTGTGACAGGAGGGGGGTCATAGAGACATGGGGGACAGTGTGACAGGAGGGGAGTCATAGACACATGGGGGAGACAGTGTGACAGGAGAGGGGTCATAGAGACATGGGGGGAGTGTGACAGGAGAGGTGTCATAGAGACATGGGGGGAGACCGTGTGACAGGAGGGGGGTAATAGAGACATGGCGGGAGACAGTGTGACAGGAGAGGGGTCACAGAGACATGGGGAGACAGTGTGACAGGAGGGGGGTCAAAGAGACATGGGAGGAGACAGTGTGACAGGAGAGGGGTCATAGAGACATGGGGGAGACAGTGTGACAGGAGGGGGGTCATAGAGACATGGAGGGAGACAGTGTGACAGGAGAGGGGTCATAGATACATGGGGGGAGACAGTGTGACATGGGGGGGGGGTGTGACAGGAGGGAGGTTATAGAGACATGGGGAGGAGACTAGTGGTGTATTTAAAGCGGAGGTTCACCCTAAAAAACTGCTTTCTACCATGCCATGCAGCATATTAGCGTCAGCTACAGTATGCCTTTATTTATTTTTTTTGCGCTGTACTCACAGTGTTATCCAATAGTTTTCGTTTTAGACACCCGGGGGGAATAGGCGTTCCTATCAAGAGAGGAACATGATTGATGGCCGGCTATGGGGCGTCGGGCTTCCCGAAAATAGCCGAAGTAGGTCTCGGCTCTTCACGGCGCTATACGGCGCCTGCGCACAGACTAGGAGCTGACTGCGCAGGCGCCGTGAAGAGCCAAGTCCTATTTCGGCTATTTCCGGGAAGCGTGACACGCCATAGCTGGCCGTCAATCATGTTCCCCTCTTGACAGGAACGCCTACTCCCCGAAGGAGTCTGAAACGAATTAAACAGTGAGTACAGCTGAAAAAAATAAAATAAATGCATACTGTAGCTGACGCTAGTATGCTGCATGGGTGAACCTCCGCTTTAAGTTTTGTGCTGCCCTAGGCCTGACTAAACTTGTGCACCCCCTAATTTAAATATGACCCACCCCCTTCCTGTCAAGGCCACACCCCTTTGTTTAAGACCCACCCTGACATTTTCGAGTGGGGACACTAGTTCTCAATGCCTGGGTGGGGGGAATGGATTCCCTTAAAGCGGAGGTTCCGCGGGTTATGCATTTTTTTTTGAAAATCTGCAATGCTATGTAATATAGCTAGCATGGTACTACTCACTTGCTAGCCGCTCGTACATCCATCTGTTCCATTTTCGTCCAAAAGAATAACTTATAAAAAATAGTCCAGGGCTTTTCCATCTTGCTTGTGGTCATTGTGAAGCCCACAAGCAAACACTTCCTGGATTCCGTGATGCGCCCTCGTCACATGAGGCGCTTTGCGAGTCATGTGACCCGCTTCCCACGTCACGTGACACTCGAGCTAGCGCGAGAATACACGCCTCGCCTAGCTATTTCGGGTTGGTCTCCTGTGAGTGTTGAAACGTCACTCCCAGGAGACCTTGCGCACAGCTCCCATTACGCCTCGAGTCGTCGGGGAAAAGAAGCAACACGCCCACTCCCCGCAGGGAAGAAGACCCAGAAGTGAGGCTGAATACAGGTAAGGGTACAGATCTTGAAAAAAATGACAACGCTACAGGCATTTATTAAGGCTGCAGAAATGATAGATAGAAAGTTCAGTTTGAGGGTGAACCTCCGCTTTATTTTGCATAGATTTCATATCACTTCCTGTTTAGCTATGGGGCAGAGAGTGAAGGAAAATCTCTGCAATGGGACAGGGATGGTAAAAAAAAAAAAAAAATTGACAGGGGCTACAACCCCCCCTTACTCTATCCAAAATAGGAAAAAAAGTGTTGCCTATAGTTCTACTTCAAGCACAAATTTCTGATAATTTTATGGAGAGGACTAAGAATATATAACCATGCCAATGGTTCAGCAGAAAACATATAGCACAGTGAGGAAGGTTTGTGGTCCAGGATGATAGGACAGTCAAAATTAGAAACAGCTTGCATTACACCAACAGTGTAGCACAAGACACTTTCCATGCTGCCCCCCTGCAAATGCTGCCCTAGGCCTGGGCCTTGTTGGCCTAGGCCAGGATACAGCGTTGGAGGAGACAGTATGACAGGAGGAGGACATGTGGAGTGTACACAATTCTTCCTCGTGTGCAGGGCACTGTGTCTTATGCTGGAGCCAGCCCTGACTCCCAATCATCTCACATAACAATCAGAGACTCCTCAGAACTCCCCCACTCCCCCCTCCTTCTCCTCCTCATGTCGGCGTTTCTCTTACTGTGTCTGGCCTCCTGCAGCAGCTGTTCCTAGTAGGCTGTGGATAAACGACATGCTGCTCAGCCAATCATGGAGCTTCCATCTCTGATCCAGCACTCAGGAACGCCTGTTGCCTCCTGGGATTGATGACAAACATGTCCCAGGAGGCATAGCGGTGCGTGGATGACACACTCAGGCAGCTCAGGCCGCGGCCAGAAACAATGGAAATGAGCTGTAAAACAGTGAGTTTAAAAAATAAATAAATGATATGCCAAATCAGCATAAGGGGACAGAGCAGCAGAGGATGCAGACAACTTGTAAAAGAGGGTGGAGCTCCACTTTAAGGACCTTGGCTGTTTTTCAAATTTGGCATTTACAAGACTAAAACAGTTATTTTTGCTAGAAAATTACTTAAAACCCCCAAACATTATATACATTTTTTTCTAACACCCTAGAGAATAAAATACTTTTTGTCACACCTTATTTGCGCAGCAGTCATACAAGCGCACTTTTTTTTGGAAAAAATTCACTTTTTTTTAATTAAAAAATAAGACAACAGTAAAGTTAGCCGAATTTTTTTATATATTGTAAAAGATAATGTTACGTTGAGTAAAATGATACCCAACATGTCACGCTTCAAAATTGCGCCCGCTCGTGGAATGGCGTCAAACTTTTACCCTTAAAAATCTCCATAGGCGATGTTTAAAAAATTATATAGGTTGCATCTTTTGAGCTACAGCGGAGGTCTAGGACTAGAATTATTGCTCTCGCTCTAACGATCGCGATGATACCTCACTTGTGTGGTTTGAACACCGTTTTCATATGTGGGCGCTACTCACGTATGCGTTCACTTCTGCGGGCGAGCTCGTCGCGCGCATTTATTTTATTTATCTTTACACTGAAAAAAAAATGGATCACTTTTATTCCTATTACAAGGAATGTAAACATCCCTTGTAATAGAAAAAAGCATGACAGGTCCTCTTAAATATGAGATCTGGGGTAAAAAAGACCTCAGATCTCATATTTAGACTTAAATGCAAAAAAAAAAAAACATTTTGGCATTTGAAAAAATGACAACTAGAAAAAATTTACGTCACTTCCGCCCTGCTATTCTATGGGGATGGGTGGGGGCCATCTTGACCTCACTTGTATCCCAGCCGAGCAGGGGACAGGACCCCGATCGCCTCCGCCGCTACCGAAGGCTCCGGTAAGTGGTGGAGGGAGCGGGAGGGGGGGGCCCTCTCCCGACGCCGAGATCGGTGATCTTGCGGCGAATCCGCGGCGGAGACCAACGTTATCAATTACAGGACTGCTCAAAGTAAAGATGGATATCTCGGTTGTGGCAGCAGCTGCAGCCGTTACCGAGATATCCATCTTTATAAACAGGACTTATATAGTCGTGAGCAGGTACTTAAGTGGTTAAACACTTTTTTCACATGTTTTAGAGGTAGCGCGATTTATATTTTTCTCATATTCTGTTTTTGTATCTATTGTTTACATGGTAATCGCAGCTCTCAAATTGAACAGGCTGTAACTGTGTTGCAGCTTTCTCTTTTGCAGTGTTTTAGCGCAGTTTCTTTCCAATTTTCAATACCCTGCAATGGGCATATAATTTGTTATATATAATACTGTTTCTTCTAACTACCGTATTTTCCGGCGTATAAGACGACTCGGCGTATAAGACGACCCCCTAATTTTCCAGGAAAAATTTAGGTTTTCGGGATATACTCACTGTATAAGACTACCCCCTTTTTTTCCAAGCCCCACTGTGCCATTACATGCCCCCACTGTGCCATTACATGCCCCCACTGTGCCATTACATGCCCCCACAGTGCCATCACATTACATGCCCCCACAGTGCCATCACATTACATGCCCCCACAGTGCCATCACATTACTTTCCCCCACAGTGCCATCACATTACTTTCCCCCACAGTGCCATCACATTGCATGCCCCCACAGTGCCATCACATTGCATGCCCCCACAGTGCCATCACATTACGTGCCCCCACTTTCCCCCCCACTGTGCCATCACTCACGTTTTGCAGGCCGGTGACAGTCTCCGTCTGCTGCGAGCGTCCATGATTTCAAAGCCGCGCGCCGTCTTCTCAGCGTGTCCTGTGATTGGCAGAACACAAATTTTCCCAGTAGCGCCTCTGTTCTATGTTCCGCCAATCACGGATGCCTTCTCATCTCGTCCGAGGATGAGAAGGCATCCGTGATAGGCGGAAAACAGAACAGAGGCGCTGCTGGGAAGATTTCTGTTCCGCCTATCACAGGACAGCGAGGACGCGCTGAGAAGACGGCGCGCAGCTTTGAAATTATGACGATCGCAGCTGCACGGAGACCGTACCCGGCGTATAAGACGACCCCCGACTTTGGATGCATTTTTTTGCATCCAAAAAGTCGTCTTATACGCCGGAAAATACGGTAATTTCGTATGTTATGTCTTGTTTCATGCTGCCATCTAGTGACCTTTTGTGGTAATGCACATATTCTCTATATTTCTTTTGTCTGATCTATGACACACTTCATTTCTGTGTAATGCTCCACCGATTCTTCCTGACTTGCTTCTTCCTGCTGACTTGCTTCTTCCTGCTTAATGGAGACAGCTTATCAGGCCACATTTAACAAGGGCACAGGAACTCAGAGAAAACTCAATAAAACTCAGAGCTCAATAAAAGGCAACCGAGAAGGTTTTTCCAGAGTGCGGCTGTCCAAACATTTCTTTCTACAGATCTTTGGTATAGATGGAAATGCATCACCGTATACTCTCAGAACCTGTTCCGGTCGTGAAGAGACCTTCGGCAGAAGGGCCGATGGGTTCATGGTCTCTCATATCAATAAGGAAGAGGGCATACCCCTACCAACATTAGTTGAGTGTGACCAGATACCAGACGAAAGGGAAGAAATTCCTACTCCAGAGGCTGCATATCACCATCCTCACTTAAGGCACCTTGCTAATGAGATTCCTGCAATGGTCATGAATACTGAGATCTTGGTCTTGCTAGGAAGAGACATTCTCAGAGTACATAAATTACGCAAGCAGTGCAATGGACCTGATAATGCCCCTTACGCATAAAAACTTGATCTAGGCTGGGTAATCGTGGGCGATGTATGCTTGGATAGAATGTGTACGTCATCCGAGATCCGCTCCTTCAAAACTTACTTGTTAGGAAATGGACGTGCATCCCACTTCAAACATAGTGTTGAGCAGAATATGCCATATTCGATTTCGCGATATATCTCGAATATATATTCGAATATTCGAGATATATTCGCTAAATTCGAATATTCGTGATATTTTATCGAAAGTAAATGATTGCGATTTTTCGCTATTGCGAATGCGAAAATAATTGCGATTTTTTAATAACTGCGGTAGGAGCACTCTGATTGGCTCAGAATATTCGTGATATTCTATCGAAATATCGCAACATGCGAATGCGATATTTATTGCGCAATTTCGAGAAATGCTGGAGGAGCGCTCTGATTGGCTCAGAATATTCGTGATATTCTATCGAAATATCGCAACATGCGAATGCGATATTTATTGCGCAATTTCGAGAAATGCTGTAGGAGCACTCTGATTGGCTCAGAATATTCGTGATATTTTACAATACAAAATAATTGCGAATATTCGGCAAATGCGGAAGGAGCACTCTGATTGGCTCAGAATATTCTTGATATTTTACAATACAAAATAATTGCGAATATTCGGCAAATGCAGAAGGAGCACTCTGATTGGCTCAGAATATTCTTGATATTTTACAATACAAAATAATTGCGAATATTCGGCAAATGCAGAAGGAGCACTCTGATTGGCTCAGAATATTCTTGATATTTTACAATACAAAATAATTGCGAATATTCGGCAAATGCGGAAGGAGCACTCTGATTGGCTCAGAATATTCTTGATATTTTACAATAGAAAATAAAAAGTGTTTTGCATTGGTGGTGATTCTTTACTCTATCCATCTGTCACAGCCGTTTGTCAATCAAACACCTTAAAGATTGAACACGTTCATGCTGCATGCTTTGGACTTTTTTTCACTTCACATATCAAAGACATTTTTATGAAAGATTATTTTTCTATTATTGGGACTATATTTCTTTATATATTTGTTTCACTGTGTATTTTACAAGTTATTTGCGCTTGCTTATTTTATAATTTGCCCACATGTCTTGTCACTAGACATATTTTTTATTCTTGTAGAGCGACTCCATTTTCTGTCTTGTATTAATTTATGTTGTATAACATTTTTGAGTTGCTGCTGTATTCTCCCCTTTTTTAAGGTATGTGCAATTTTTCCCTTCTTACAAAAAATAATAATATCAAACATACAAATATTCATAACATACACATACACAAAGCCCCCCCCTTTTGCATCAGAGACAATCAGAGTTCTCCTACCACAGTTATCGAAAATTCGCAATCATTTTCGCATTCGCAATAGCGAAAAATCGCAATTTTTTTTTTTTCAATTTGGCAACATAAAAGGATCGCCTCAGCTTAGCTACTCGGCCCAGGGTCTCTAATCATACCAGCAATGCTTTTAGACGTCGATAGGATGTGATCTGTTTTAAAAATCAAATTGAAAAAATGCGAATATTCGGAATTGCGAATATTCACCGCGAAATTCGAAATATAGCGCGATTTCTCGAATATGCTATATTCGAGTCGAATATTCGCAATGCGAATATTCGTGAGCAACACTATTCAAACATTGTCCTCACCATTATGAAGTAAAAGAGAAGCCTCTTGACATCATCCAAGTACCTGATGTCACTCCTAACCTTTGTGGTGACAACCTAGATACCACAGTGTTTTGTACTACAAGCAATAACAACAAAATAGCCTTGTCAGTTGAAGACAGAGAGTTCATCAAAATAATGGACAAGGAATTCTTCCAGGATGAGTCTAACAGCTGGGTTGCACCATTATCTCTTTGTCCTGCAAGGGTTAAACTTCCAACCAATCGTGAACAGGCTCTATCCAGATTCAACTCACTTCAGCGAACACTAAAGAACAGGCCTGAAATGAAGGACCATTTTATCACCTTTATGAAAAGGATCTTTGACGATGATCATGCCGAACCAGCTCCACCACTTCAAAGACACGATGAGTGCTGGTAGCCTTTCTTCAGAGTGTATCATCCACATAAGCCAAAGCAAATCAGGGAAGTATTTGACTCCAGTACCAAGCATTAAGGCGTATCCCTGAACGATGTTTTTCTCACTGGTCAGAACCTAACCAACAACCTTGTAGATGTACTTGTGAGGTTTAGAAGAGACCCAGTTGCCATAACTGCTGACATTGAACAAATGTTACATTGCTTCATTGTACGTGAAGACCATAGGAACTTCCTTAGGTTTCTGTGGCACTGTGACAACAATATGGACAATGAGATGATTGAATACCGCATGATCGGAAATAGTCCCTCACCCGCTGTAACATACGGTTTACAAAGGACTGCCCTTGTTGGAGAGAAGGAGTATGGCGCGGATGCCCGACACTTCGTTGAGAGAGACTTCTATGTGGACGATGGACTTAAATCTTTACCTACAGATGAAGAAGCTATAGACCTGCTCCAAAGGACACAAGGTATGCTTTTTGAGGCCAACCTCAGACTACACAAGATTGCCTCAAATAGTGTTGCTGTTATGAAAGCCTTTCAACCTGGCGATCATGGGAAAAGGGAATAGCCGCTCCAGGTGGGAACCCAGATGAATATCCTCCGTTGCAGACAACTCAAGTGCAGGCAATGCACTTAGCAAAGCAAGAACAAAGATTGTCTCTGGACAGCCACACTCTGAACAAATTGTAGCCTTTTATTAAAAGGACAGCACTACAAGTCACAGCAAAATAAGACCTGACTGCTGACGCGTTTCGCACTGAAACTAGTGCTTAGTCATATCTATGACTAAGCACTAGTTTCAGTGTGAAACACGTCAGAGGTCAGGTCTTATTTTGCTGTGACTTGTAGTGCTGTCCTTCTTTTAATAAAAGGCTACAATTTGTTCAGAGTGCGGCAGTCCAGAGACAATCTTTGTTCCTGCTCAACCTGGCGATCATGCCACAGGGTTTAAAGACTTAAATCTGGGAATGGACATACCACCTCTACAGAGAAGTCTGAGCCTACGGTGGAACTTATTAAAGGATACCTTTGGCTTTCAAGTCAGCTCTGCAGACAAGCCATTTACCAAACGTGGTGTTCTGTCAGTGGTGAACAGTCTATACGATCCATTGGGATTCAAAACCCTATCACCATACATGGTAAATCCTTACTTAGACAGCTCTCAGAGAATATTAAAGATTGGGATGCTCCACTACCAATAGACCAGCTTTCAAAGTGGGAGTCCTGGAAACAATCTCTACATGCTTTAGATCAGTGGTCTCAAAGTACCGGCCCGCGGGCCATTTGCGGCCCGCGGCCCAGTTATAAATGGCCCGCAGGCAGGGCGGAAGTGGAGGGAGCAAAGAGGAAAAAAAATATTTTTTTTTGTGAGCTGGCGCCATCTGGTGGTGAGCCGTTGGTATTACAAGTTATTACCACCAGATGTGTGAGCTGGCGCCATCTGGTGGTGGCCGTTGGTATTACAAGTTAAGCATTACAAGTTAAACAGCAATTCTAATGTCATTTTACACTATTTTCACTGCCATCTTCTTCCCTCTAATTAGAACCCCCAAACATTATATATATTTTTATCCTAACACCCTAGAGAATAAAATGGCGATTGTTGCAATACTTTCTGTTACGCCGTATTTGCGCAGCGGTCTTACAAGCGCACTTTTTTGGGAAAAAAATTACACTTTTTTTAATTAAAAAATAAGACAACAGTAAAGTTATCCCAATTTTTTTTAATATTACGAAAGATAATGTTACGCCGAGTAAATTCATACCCAACATGTCACACTTCAAAATTGCGTCCGCTTGTGGAATGCCGACAAACTGTTTTACCCTTTAAAATCTTCATAGGCGACGTTTAAAAAAATCTACAGGTTGCATGTTTTAAGTTACAGAGGAGGTCTAGGGCTATAATTATTGCTCTTGCTCTACCAATCGCGGCGATACCTCACATGTGTGGTTTGAATATGCGGGCGCTGCTCGCGTATGTGTTCGCTTCTGCGCGCAAGCTCGTCGGGACGGGGTGCGTTTTCTGGCTCCTAACTTTTTTAGCTGGCTCCTAGATTCCAAACAAATTTGTCAAACCCTGACTTACACCAGTGCTGGTGGTAATAATGCGCTCGCTGACACCAGTGCTGGGGGTTAATAATGTGTTCGCTGACACCAGTACTGTTGTTTTTGAAGTTTGAAAGTTTGCATGCGGCCCCCCATGGCATATGAAAACTTGTCTTGTGGCCCTCAAGTAATTTGAGTTTGAGACCCCTGCTTTAGATGGAATCAGTATACCACGCTGCTACACTTATGCCTCCCTTGCTACAAGTCAAAGGAAAGAGCTTCACATCTTCTCAGACGCATCTACTGATAGGGTTGCCAACTCATCCCTTTAAAACAGAACACATATTAATTACACAGGTTCTGAGTTGGCAACCCTATCTACTGAGGCCATAGCAGCTGTCGCTTACCTCAAGGTGAAAGATTCTTCTAATCAAGGCCACATAGGGTTTCTGTTTGGGAAAGCTAAGTTAGCACCTAAGCCTGAACACACGATTCCCAGGCTTGAACTTTGTGGGACTGTGCTAGCTGTAGAAATAGCAGATTTCATACTGCGTGAGCTAGACATTCAGATAGATGACATCAAATTCTACACAGACAGCAAAGTTGTTCTGGGCTACATATACAACCAGACTAAACGTTTCTACATCTATGTGAGCAACCATGTAGAGAGAATCAGGAAATCATCTAAACCTGAACAATGGCATTATGTTCCATCTGAAATTAACCCTGCAGATCATGACCAGTGTAATTCGGATAGCCCAATTACCCCCCGAAAACCAACCACATTGTTACCATTACCTTACCCCCCCTACTATATAAACGAGAGACACAAGTTGTTGGAGTTAAATTTGGCCAAGACAGACAACATTTTTATTTTACCACAAAATAATATTAAATAAAATACTTAAATCAACAAACTTTTCCTTTAACACTTTAATAACCACTTTTAATAATAATAACCCAGCCTATTGGTCTTTGACGGTACCCGGCTTAAACTTCCTTTATTTAACCTTACACTGTGGAAACCATTAACCATAACCGGTCCCCAGCCGACCCAGCTCGGAGACAAACCTTTTCCCACCGCAGTGCAACCATACCCGTATTCCAGCGGACACCGTTCCACTGGAATAATCCCCCATAAGGGTCCCATCCCACCGATGAGCCCACCACCATTTTCATCCCGTCTGTAACTGCCACCATCAAAGACCACCGAACACCGCCACAGCCCGAAAGGGTAACGCCTTGCCCTTACGGGCCCCTCCACACCCGCAGGGCCCTCTGTATCCCCTCCTGCAGATCCAAAAACCACAGCTCCATACCCACATCGGATAAATGAACACCATCTTTACTGAGGTATAGGCCTACGTTCTCCTCCAACTCCAAGTGTCTTACCACTAGCCCCCCATGTCTCACCACAAACCGCCCAATCACCTTGTTAACCTTGATCCGCCCCTTGTTCAGCCTCCCTACCGATCTTGCCATGCGCCAAGTGGTCCAAACGATTATGTCGGACCAAACCAGTAGCATTCCAGGATAAGCCGCGCGAAAGGTCAATACATCCGCCTTAACGGCCGTGATCAAGTCCCCGATGGGCCTAATTCCTAAATCATTCCCCCCTACATGGAGGACTAACACATCAGGAGGACGGTCCAATCGGGCATAGTGTTGCACCTCCGGCAGCACCCTGCCCCACCCCATCCCCCTAATACCCAACCACCGTATCCTGGCTTCTCCCCTAGGGAATCCCAGCTGCCTGCCCTCTGGCCTAGCTTCCGCCCTTCTGGCCCCCCAATACACATATGAGTGCCCCAAAATCCAAACGAGGCGCTCCTGACCACCATCTGAAAAACAAACAACAAAATTGAGTGAACAGTATCATGTACCACCTTCCACATGCACCACCTCCCACCTTCCGTGACATTTTACTCCATCAACATATGTGGTCTAACGTATGACCTGAACCTCCTTGATTCCCACCTGCCAATACGTTTCACTGCCGCCTCATCCAACCCGCACAGAGCCGCCTCAGTAGCCGCCCCGATGCGGAAGGAGTGTGAAGCGAATTGCTTTCCGTCGAACCCAGCTGCCCGTAGGCACTTCCTAAACACTGCCGTGAATTGAAACTTGGACACGAACAACCCGTCCGCATGCATTAGCAGGGGCCCTCCCAGCCCTGGGCGTATGGCCAAAAACTCCCTCACCACCGTCACCGGGCAAACTCCCGACCCATGTAGCGCATATAAAAACACATCCACCCCTTTACCGACCTGATCCGTTTTTGACCTGCGCAACCTAAACACCACTCTACCTTCCCCCACTTGTACGTCTGTGACTAACAACCCTCCCCCAACTGTTTTCGAGGGGCTAACTAATTCTCCCACCCGGAACGCCCCAAAAAACGCGATAGTAAAAACCGCCCTAAACAAAATAACTTCGTACTCACCAGAGCATACCTCCGACAGCACCCCACAGATCGCCTGCAAGATCCCGAAGGACACCGGTCTCCTCGTATCCCTGCTCCTATTCCCTTTCCTGTACCCTTTCACCGCTTGTTTCACCCAAAAAGACTTTGTAAAATCCAACCTGCCCTGTAGCTTAAATAAAAAGGCCAGTGCCGCCAACTTTTTGTCCAGCGCAGAAACAGACCCGCCCCCCTCCATGTGTCTAGCCGCAAAGTACAGTACCAACAAACCCATTTCAGCATCACCTGGCTTGTCTTCCGTAACGCGAATGAAAATGTCCCACTCCTTCCAGACCTTGGCATAAGCCGCCCACGTAGGCCCACTCACCGAGCGCCTGATCCATGTTGCGGCGATTCTGAAACAATCCCCCACATCCACCCCGGGCAGGGCACCCCTTCTCTGTCCGCGTGCGGGGCCAACTCTCTGAACTTGTCCCACTGAAAGCGAGACAGCGCGTCAGCCAGCTTGTTGTCCACACCCGGAATATGCACCGCATACATAAATATGTTCCATTGCAGGCATCTCAACACCAAATGGCGCAGCAACCGAACCACCGGCAAAGAAGAAGCGATGATCCGATTGATGACTTGTACCATTCCCATGTTGTCACAGTTTAGTCTGATCTTCATATTCCTGCAAGATTCCCCCCACAACTCCATCGCCACCACCACAGGGAACAATTCCAGCAATACCAGGTTCTTCACCAACCCCTCCGTGACCCACTCCGCCGGCCACCCTTCCGCACTCCAGTGCCCTTTGAAGAAAGCCCCGTAACCCGTAGATCCAGCCGCGTCCGTGACCAGATCCAAATCAAAGTTACTCACCGGGCCTTCCATCCACAAGGACCGGCCATTGTAGTCCTCTAGAAACGAATGCCACACCCGCAAGTCCGCATGTAGCTCCCTTGTCAGTCTTACAAAATGCGTCGGCACTTTAACCCCTGCTGTAGCCGCCGACAGCCGTCGGCTAAACACCCGTCCCATAGGGATGATGCGGCAGGCAAAATTCAATTTGCCCAGCAGTGATTGCAGTGCCCTCAACTGCACTTTTTGGCGTCCCAACATACCTTTTATCTCCAGCCGGAGATTGTCCACCTTCTCCACAGGTAACCTACACTCCATGGCCACCGAGTCTATCACGATCCCTAGGAAACTCAATTCTGTAGTTGGACCCTCCGTCTTATCTGCCGCCAGCGGCACTCCAAACCTTTCCGCCACATGCTGCAATGTTGCCAGCAATGTCGCGCAAACCTTGGAAGCCGGGGGGCCAACGCACAGAAAATCATCAAGGTAGTGGATGACAGAATTTACCCCTGCCACGTCCCTAACTACCCATTCCAAAAAAGAACTGAACTTCTCAAACAAGGCGCACGAGATGGAGCACCCCATGGGCAAACACTGGTCCACATAATACTTCCCCTGCCACCGGCAGCCCAACAGCCAAAAACTGTCCGGGTGTACCGGCAGCAAACGAAATGCAGCCTCAATGTCCGATTTCGCCATGAGCGCCCCTTGCCCATAGCGCCTGACCCACTGCACTGCCGCGTCGAACGACGTGTACGACACTGTACAAGCCTCTGGGTCAATCGCGTCATTCACCGATCCCCCCTTTGGGAAGGACAAATGGTGAATGAGGCGGAACTTGTTAGGCTCTTTTTTGGGCACCACTCCCAGGGGCGACACCACCAGCCTGGGCAAAGGCACCTCCTCGAACGGCCCCCCCATCCTACCCAATTCCACCTCCTTGGCCAACTTGTCTGACACTACCCCCGGGTTCTCAAGAGCCGACCGCAAGTTCTTCGCCAAAGGTGGCACCTCTGACAATGCGCACGGAATGGTAAAACCCACCGAGAAACCGGAGGCAAGCAGCGCAGCCGCCGCCCTATCTGGATACCTATTTAGGAAAGGAGGCATCCTTTCCCCCTTCACCGGAGTCGTCCCTCTTGTTCCCAGCCTCCCCTGTTCGCTTCCCTTTTTTAAAACATCGCGACAATGGATGGCTCCCCCCACACCCTGAACATTCGTGACGGAAACGACAGGTTCCTCCATATGTGCAGGAACCCTCGTTAAACTTCCAGCATAACCCCCACTTTTTTCCGGCCGGCGGTCCCGAGGTGGATGTACCTCCGGCCCCCCCCGAAAAAAACTGGTTCGGCGTCTGTGGCGCAGACATCATGCGCATCCACAGGCTGATATCCTTGTGGTCCCACCTGAGTGAGGGGCGCACAGCCCTGCGCTGACGAAATTGCTCGTCATAACGCAGCCAACCCGTCCCCCCATAAACCCGATGAGCCTCCCCAATCGCGTCCATATAGCAGAACAGCCCGGAGCAATGCTCCGGATTCTTCTCCCCTTTGACGCTGGCCATAATGGCAAAGGCCTGTAACCAGTTCACAAAAGTGCGCGGGATCAGCCTGTACCTCCTCTTCTCCTCATCCTCCTTTTTGGAGTCATCCGGCTTCACTCTATCCAGATTGAACTTCTCCAAAGGGAGGAGGGAGAAGATTTCCACGTACTCACCTTTTACAATCTTGTCCCGCACCTCCTGTTTCAAATGCACTCCTAGCGGACCCTCATAACAAACGTAGACTTCGCCTTTTGCAGCGTCAGCTATGCGCACCACATCAGATCTGACCACCGCTGGCTTGTCCCCCCCCGCCTTATCCCCCGCCGTGCTGCTATCCGGAACCGGCCCCGACCCCCCGGTGAGGGGGACGTCCGCCACCACCGCAGGGGGTGCTGCCACTGCAGCCCCCCCCCACCCACGGCGCCACCTGTGGATGTGGTTGTAGCCCCCCAGAAAACCTCTGGACAAGGTCCCGCAATCCCCTGAAAAATTCCCCCAGACCCGCCGGTGTCCCCGGCGCAGCAGGCGGGACGCCCGCCACCCCAGGGCCAGCAGCGGGGGGCGGGGGTTGGACTACCGGCCCACCCCCCCCCAGCAACAACACCCCCCACAGAAACAACAGGTGCCCCCCCCACCCCCAACCCCCAACAATCTACACAAAACAGCAGCTACATCCCCTTCCATAGAGTTAGTGTGCTTACCGTGTCGGCTGGATGCGTCTCCCACAGCCCTAGCAGGCCCGTCCACCGCCGGCGACGCCACCGCGGGCTCCTCTCCGTCCAACTCTGAGACTTCGCCCTCCGACCTGTCTTCCGAAGCCGGCGTCCGAGAAGAAGTCAACCCCCCAGGCGGACCATGCCTGGAGGTCGCAGACCCTGGCCTAGGCGCCGGGCGACCTCTGGATTGTGACCCGGCTGTCGTCGGGGCGGACTGCCCATCTGCTCTCCCAGGGCCCCGACTAGGCCCCGGCCCTCCATCTTGCTGGTAGGGGGAATCCGACCCCCCTCCCCTCCGGGAACCGGCGGCCGCATGGGAATCCAGCCCGCCGGTCGAATCCCTGCTTCTCCCACGCCGAGTCCCCCCCCTTGAGATCCCCGGGCTAGAGGGGGAGACCGAGCGATCCCTGTGTCCCCGACGGGCAGGCGAGGAACGGGCGCCATCGTGACCCGTAGCCCCGCCCACCGAGCTCCGCCGACGGCGAGGATTCCGGTCCGCCTCACCCCCCGCCGAAGCATTGGCGCGCTTGGCCGGGGGGGGCGCCGGGTCCACATGGGGGCTCCTAACTGGGCGCTGAGCTCTCACCGTAGGGCTGGGCGAGTAACGCTCCGGGGCCCTGGACCTCCAAGCGCGAGGCAGCCGCGCTTCTGTCTCCTGGGACCCCCCGCTTCTTCCCTCAGCAGACCGCCGACCTGTTCCTCCAGCCATCCGGGGTCCCGAGACGCGGCCGCCGCCCTTAGCCGTGCGAATATTAGATCTATATCCATCTTTACTATCTAAAGACCAGGAGCAGAGAAAAACCTGCCTCCTCTGGTCGTTCCTTCCCGCACTTTCCTCCTTGGTCCACGCCTCCCCCTTTTATAATACTCCTCCCCTCTCTGCAAGTCCCTGCATTTTTCCTTCCACCAACCAGCTTCCTTCCTTCTTTAACCCTTTCTTGCCCTACCTCCCCACAGTCATGCCCGGCCCTGCGTTATTGTTTTCTGGCTTTACTCCGGGCCTCACTTGTCACCAGGCCAAGGTCTGCAAGTGTCTTTACAAATTCTTCATGGTTAACAGGTCCTTAATTCCTGCTGGATCATCCATAGGAAACCACAGCTGATGTCTTCAGTCTTCTAGAACCTGACAAAGATCCAGAGATCTGTCCTGAAGTCAAGACATTTGCCACTGATCTGAACACTAACCTCCAATTTGGAGACCTTGTTCTGCTTAACCTCCATACTACCAGCCGCCGTCAATTGACGGCGGCAAGGTAGCTCAGTTATTCTGACAGGACGTCATATGATGTCCTCGTCTTTTAAAGCCGCCGGCACATGCACCCGTCGCGTTACTGGGAACACGATGCGCGTGCCCGGCGGATGGCTGCCAGAGAACCCGCAATTGCCCAGTAACTGAGCAGGACTGTGGATCTCTGTGTGTAAACACAGAGATCCACGTACTGTCAGGGAGAGGAGACCGATGCTGTGTCCCTTGTACATAGGGACACAGATCGGTCACCTCCTCCTACAGTTAGAACACTCACTAGGCTACACCTTTAACCCCTTCCTTACCCCCTTACCCCCTAGTGTTAACCCCTTCCCTGCCTGTCACATTTATACAGTTATCAGTGCATGTTTATAGCACTGTTCACTGTATAAATGTGAATGGTCCCAAAAATGTGTCAAAAGTGTCCGATGTGTCCGCTATAATGTCGCAGTCCCAATAAAAATTGCAGATCGCCGGCATTCCTAGTAAAAAAATAAAATAATAAAAAAAAAATCATAATTATGTCCCCTATTTTGTAGGCGCTATAACTTTTGCGCAAACCACTATACGGTTATTGCGATTTTTTTTTTTTTTTTTACCAAAGATATGTAGAAGAATACGTATCGGCCTAAACTGAGAATTTTCTTCTTTTTTTTTTAAAATGGGATATTTATTATTGTTTTTTTTTTCAAAATTGACGCTCTTTTTTTGTTTATAGCCCAAAAAATAAAAACCGCATAGGCGATTAAATACCACCAAAAGAAAGCTCTATTTGTGAGAAAAAAAGGACGTTAATTTTGTTTGGGAGCCACGTCGCACGACCGCACAATTGTCAGTTAAAGCGACGCAGTCCCGGAAGCTGAAATTTCGCCTGAGCAGGAAGGTATATGTGCACAGTAAGCAAGTGGTTAAAGGGGTTGTCAGGGAAATGGCCGTAGAAGAAGTACTGGCAATCTTGCCAGTAGAAGAAATGGGCGCCATAGGCACATCATGTGACAGATGGATCCTCCTGCTGGCCTAAAAAAGGCTGCCACTGTCTTATCCAAATTGCTGGATTGTCGGCAGCCTTCCTGAGTTCCTGAGCCTCTGTACTACTGCTGTTTGGATTTCCTGTTGTGACCCAGCTTGTTCCTGACCTGTCTGATCTGCTCTCCTGGTTTGACCCCCTGGCTTGCTTTACTGACTTGTTACCTTCTCCATCACCTGATCCCGGCTTGTTTCACGGACTTTGCTTCAGTTATCTGTTCCTGTCTGTTTTCCAATATCAGACCTTTGGCGTTCCTGCAACCTGCATCTCCTGGATCCACAGTGTTTGATCCCCAGCCGGCTTCCATTGTTGCTCCTTGTGCACACCTTGCCAAGTGTTACCGAGGATTCCTAGAGACTGCAGCCCAGGGGGTGTTTCCTGTATTCTCCAGTATTCTTCAGGCACTCGCCAGCTCTTCTGTCTTGGATCCATCTGGCAACCTGTGCTTCTCTGGGAACTACACCCTCTGTACCCAACCTCAGAGGTGTACTGCACTCAGCCGCAAGGGGAGCCCTCTCTGCATTTTGGCCTCCAACCAGGTACGTGACAGTACAATCTAGCCATGACCGAGGCTGACAGAGTTGCTCCCCCGCTCGAGATGATGTGCCAACAAGTCACCACCCTTACACAAGTCATCCAGAAACTCCAGGACGGTTACGTTCATTTGGAAGATCGGCTGCAGCATTTGCCTGTTGCTCCAGCCTTGGTGGACTCTAGCTCATCTTCCACTAACACAGCATCAGCTTCCCTGCCTCAATAATCTGCTAACCCGACCCATACAGTGATAATGCCTTCTCCTGAACCATGGGTACCAACACCCGAACGATTCTTCGGTGACCGAAATAAGTTTCGGGCTTTTAAGAATGCGTGCCTGCTGTACCTGGCCCTCCAGCCTAGAACTTTTCCTCCGAGTTTGTCAAAGTAGGATTCATCATTTCCCTACTATCCGAGGAACCCCAAGCTTGGGCTCATAACCTGCTGGAACAAAAGAGCCCGGCTTTGAACACTATGGACACTTTCTTTGAGGCTATGACTCTTTTGTATGATGACTCCCAGTGTATGGCCTCCGCTGAATCTGCCTTAGTCGCCTTACGGCAAGAAGAACACCCAGTGGAAGATTATACAGCGGAATTCCGCAGATGGTCCACTGATACAAGCTGGAATGAGGCAGCACTCAGGTTTCAGTATCGCCAAGGACTATCCGAGACCCTTAAAGATGAACTAGCCCGAGTTGCTGTTCCAGACACTCTTGACAAACTTATCCACCTAGCCATTCTGTAGCCGTTATGTTCTCCCATGTTTCCCATTATCTTGGGAATTTCGTGGCTATAGGCAAATAATCCACAAATCAACTGGGTCAAGAAGGAAATCTCTTTTTCTTAAGACTATTGCTTGCAACATTGCTTTACATCCAGTTACAGTAAGCCTGCTAGCTGTCTGGCCGTGCAACCTGCTCCTGATAACCTCCTGCTTGTCCCTTCTGCTTATGTAGCACCCCCTTACTTTCAGTAAAGGTGCTACGCTAAAGTTAGTGGGAGAATGAGAGAGATAACTTGCTCTCATTCTGAATTATGTCAAATTTGTCTGTCGCCAAATCTGGATTGTTCTGTGTTCTAGGGATGAGGCACCATCCCTGGGCGGCAGGTGGCGCCAGAGGGGTCCAGGCAGAGCCGCTTTTCCCTAGCAGCCAATTAGAGGAGTTTTCCCTCGCGGGGCATGCTGGGGAGGAGTATTTCTGTGGCGGAAGCCGTTGTTCGGGGCTCTTCGCGGGTTCCTGGTTCCAGGTGCGGCATCCACCTTTGGGGTGTGTGCACATCGCGTGCTCCACCACTATGGCCTACTTGGCCTGGAGTCTCGCGCAACGCAGAGTTCCTGACTCTGGGCCCTCATGGCCTGGAGCGACTGATGCTACTGGGGGCCCCAGTGACTTACTGGGTCCCTGACTCTACTGAAGAGATCCCAAGCTACGTGCTGTGCAGTGGGGGATCAGCTCAAGGAGAATCCGGAGGCAGGTTGTCTGAGAAGCTCGAACGAACCATCTGGGTGACCGAAGACTGACAGATAACCTCAGTACTGTCAGTCGGTGACCCCAAGCACAATTTACTGGGAGGATAAGCTCAACTATTCAGCTCATCCAAGTTCTTGACCTGTGGCAGAGGCCCCACTAGAGCCAGGCCTGTGGCAGAGGCCTGTTCCTCCCAGCAACCTTAAAGTGACACTTCGGCTGCCAGGCTCGTGGCAGGAGTCTGTCCAGGGGCACTTCACCCACTCTGGCTAGAGTGGCGACGAATTGTATCTACTAATACTGAGAGCAGGATTGCTCGTCTCTTATCCAAGCCTGATACTGCAAGGTTCTCTTACTTCATCAACCTTTTCTGTCCTATCTCATGTTGATGTTGGTCGTGTTGGGCCGAGACAATAAAGCATTTAGAAAATCTTATCTGCTGATTGGACATTCGTTTACTGCTCTACTTACTACAATCATCCCTAGACAACGATAAAAAAGGTAACTTAATACGCCGATCCCAAAACAACCAGCGGCTCCTGAGGGGGTAGCGCTACACTTATCATGAGTTCATAGACATTTTTGACAAGAAAAATGCTGATGTCCTCCCACCTCACCGGCCTTATGATTGTCCGATTGAACTGCTTCCAGGGGCTGAGATCCCATTCGGACGAATCTTTCCTCTATCTGAGAACAAGCTGGAAGCCTTACAGTTATATATTGATGAGAGTCTTGAAAAGGGGTTTATACAACGCTCTTCTTCTCCCGCTGGAGCGGATATTTTCTTTGTGGAGAAGAAGGACGGCACATTACGGCCATGTGTAGACTACAGAGACATCAATAAAATTACCGTAAAAAATCGATAACCTCTCCCTCTTGTTCCTGAACTCTTTCAAAGGTTCAAAACCACCCGGTTCTTCACTAAATTAGATCTAAAGGGCGCCTACAATCTTGTCCGCATCCGCCAGGGAGACGAGTGGAAGACAGCATTCCGGAGGAGGTTCGGCCACTTCGAATACCTTGTGATGCCGTTCGGATTATGCAATGCTCCAGCCACGTTCCAGCATCTAGTGAACGATATCTTCTGGGAATTCCTTGACTACTTTGTAATTGTATATGTGAAGAAAATAGACTTTATTCAGTATTTTCTCATAGGTTCGGTTTGTTTTTTAAGAACCCCTGGACCGATCTGGGTGAAATTTGGATATGTTGGTCCCCCACATCGGGGCTATCAGGGGATATGTAATGGTAGGGATACCTTGTGTGGAAAGGGGTGTTCCAACTTTTGGGAAAATTATGTGCTCTCTGCCTGGAGATAATCGGTTTATTCCCTAACTGATTTCAATATCTCCCAGGCAGAGAGAGGGCGGGTGTACTATAAAAGCTTGCTGTGTTAATGTTGTCTGCTACTGTCATGTAAATGAACCTTAGTCTGGCTCTCAGGAACCTTTCATGGTGTGATGCTAATTGACACTGTATTGTGTGAATTTCGATTGAGGATAAATGTGTATTGTGTAGCAGGTAAGAAGAGCTTATCTTTTGTCACCGAAATGATTAGTAATTAACTCATGTAGATTATCTCAGAGACAGAATGTCTGTCTCCTAAAAGATGTGTATTGGAGGCTCGTTAGTACCCATTGTATGATGTTGTGGGTGGAGTGTGTCATTGTCCATACGATTACTGCAAGTATTCTTTTTGGTGTATATAAGAGCCTGCTCAATAAAGTTGTTCTATGCCTGGTACACCCTTCATGAAGTCTTGGCTCATGTTTGGGGGAATATTCTAACCATTGGGAAGAATCATCCTAGAAACTGCATTCATCTCCACTATCCCTCTACCTCCTATGGTAGCGTTAATCACTTAAGCTTGGCGATTGAGGGATGGAAAGAAGGCCGCAGTACCATAACCACTGCAGGTCTTAACAGTATACCTCGATGATATTCTCATCTTTTCTGCCTCTTTGGAACTTCACCGAACCCACGTAAAGAAAGTGCTCCTAACCCTGAGAAAACATGTAGCCAGATTCAGAAAGACTTACGCCGGCGTATCTACAGATACACCGCATAAGTGTAAATATGCGCCGGCGTATTTATGTTCCGTACCCACAGAACAAGATACGCCTGAAAATAGGCTTCCTCCGACCGATTACACTTTCCTACGCCGGCGTATCGTGGGCGCATATTTACGCTTGACGCATCTTGCGCTCACATTGATTTCCTATTCAAATATGCAAATGAGGGAGATACGCCGATTCACGCATGTAAGAGCGCCCGACGCAGGCTACGCGCGGTGCGCGTAAGTCGTACGTCAGGCCTAAAGTTATTCCATCAAAAAGCTGGATTTTCTTTGCACCAGACGTGCACAGGTCAGCTGGAGAGCAGCTACAGCAGCACCATTACGGTCGAGCTGAGCAACCACACTTGCAGGAGAACACATCTGTGTGCCAACATTCCAGGGGCAGCCGTGGTCCTAGCAATACTAATGGGTCCACCGACTCGTAGGAGGGCACGGGAGAGGATATACCGCACGCGCATGGACGTCTTTGGCATGTGAGGTGTATCGCATCTTCAGATTCAGCCCTGATGCCATCCTAGAATTAGCCACAACCCTGCATGATGACATCACCAGCAAGACACATCGTGCACATGCAGTGCAGCCACTGGTCAAGGTACTGGCAACACTGCATTTCCTCGCCAGTGGATCTTTTCAGCGTACAAGTGGAGTCGTGGCTGGGATGTCACAATCCACCATGAGCAGATGTGTGCACCAGGTTGTCCCCGCAATCCTCAGACGCATGTCCCACCACATCCTCAGACCCACCCAGGAGCATCTGCGGCTGAAGGCAATGCAGGATTTCTACCAAATTGCAGGATTCCCAGGCACCGTGGATTGCACACATGTGGCACTACGGCCCCCCCCGTAAAAAACAGAGCACATATACCTGTAACGCCACTGGCGTTATTCACTGTGAGACGAGCGCAGCTTTGTTTACTTTCTTCAGCTGCGCTCGTCTCTTGGCTAGCCCAGCGTCACTTCCGGTGCGCCGCGCTTGCGTTCCACGCTGGAACGCGGAAGTGCGTCCAGCGTGGCTGGCTCTTTCCCGCGGTTAGCGGGCTATTTAAACCCACTACACTGACGGCAGGGTGTTCCGCTATTTTGTTGGACCCCTGCCGTCACCCAGGACCTGGAACTGACACCCCTGTGAACCTGCTACTCCAGCCATTAGGTCAACCTCTCCAGGAAGCAGCTCACCTTCTCCAGGAACCAGCTCACCCCCTCCAGGAACCAGCTGACCATCTCCAGGGTACAGCACTACAGGGATTGCATCCCAACCTAAAACAACGGTCTACAGGGAGGATTCCTAACAGCCTGCGTCCAGGATTCCAGCATACACTTCCTTCATCTAAACCAGCAGTACCGCAAGTATCTCTAACTAGACATTCCAGTATAAGGCTATTGTATGCTGTTAGTTCATGGACTTTGCCTGTCACTCTACCTTAATTGTTTAGAGGAGATCTCCCAGAACATACATGAGTAGAAGCTGTATGCTTAATTATTGGATTCTATAACACTGATTGAAATCATAGACTTTTATCTAGTACTATTGTAACTCTCGAGAGATATTACATAGTCTGGCACATATCTATATTGCAGTATAGAAGCTTATGAGTTAATAAGCTCTTTGATTATGTTGGTACTTCATTTGAGGTTGTGATGAGATAAAACCATTAACTCTTAAATATATATATAGAGTGACTAATTGGTTTGTATTCTGAGAAACCTCTGCAGTTGAGATCCATTTAATCAAATTATATACATAAAGACAGGATCGTCACAATACCGCAATCGTAAGCAGTGGCATTCCATCAACGTCAGGTGATAGCCGATGCCCAATGCCTCATATGGCACGTCCGTGCCAAACACCCAGGGTCCAGCCACGACAGCTACATATACCGTCAAAGCAACATCCCAACAGATTTTGAACAGAACCTGTACAGGGACAGCTGGCTGCTTGGTGAGTGACATGGGAGTCAGGCATGACTGTCCAACCCCATGATGCAGACATCACGAGGGACACATGCACGACTAACATCCTCCTGTCTTTTCCCTTCCAGGTGACTCTGCATATGCACTTGGACCCCATCTCCTGACTTCATACCGGAATCCCCAAACCAGAGGAGAGATAAACTACAATGCTGCACACATACGTACCCGTGCAGTGGTGGAACGCACATTTGGCCTCCTGAAGTCCCGTTTCCGATGCCTGGATAAGTCCGGGGGGACCCTTGGTATTCCCCAAACTTTGTGTGCCAGATCATTGGTGCATGTTGCGTGCTGCACAACTACGCCATGAGAAAGGGCCTGGAGATTGGCATACGTGATGACCTGACCCCCGAACCACACAATCCCCCCCTAAAGGAGGCTACCCTGTCTGCTGAGGAAACAGCAGTCAGGAGATGCTTCACAGAAGACATCTTTGCACGTTAAACACGCACATTCATCATGGCACAAGGAGAATGCACGCATGCACACCACTGTGGTCCCTAGCTCACACACACACCACATCCACATCACATTGGATTAGCCCAAGTCCACCATGCAGGACTTGGGAGCAGCAACGCCACGCCAAGGCCCCAATTATGTCGCTGTCCATTCATACCACATTCACGCGGTCGTGTGGATAATTTCTCCCCGACGACCGAGGGTGACACCCCTTACTGGCAGGAGTGTCACCCCCACATTCATACACCAGTCACACTGTAGCCAGCACTCCTCACCGTGTGCTTACATAAAAAAAAAAGGCTCATGACCTGAGCATAAAAAAAAATACTCAAATCCTGAGCATAAATAACCAAAACCAAAAAAAAAACTCCTGAGACAAAAAAAAAAGCACTCATTTGGCCTGACGGGGGCTGCGCCTGGTGGCACCTCTCTGGCTCCTCAGCTGCCTGGGGGGAGCCTGGGGTGGGGGGGGGCATCTGGAGGTGGCTCATCCCCGGGTGTGCCACTCCTGGCAGGTGATGGCTGCCTGCCCTCCAAGGCCACTGCAATGCGGCTCAGAAAGTGGTTTGTCTGGGCCTGCATCCTCAGCTGGCAGGTTATGCTGATGGTTTCGCTGCCTCTGCCTCCCCTCCTCCTGGATGGCAGCCGTGTTGGCCTGGATGGCCCCAATAGGTTCGCAGTGGTGGCCTGCAGCTCCCCAACGCAGGTGACCACTGCTGCGCTATTGGCATTGCCATCCTGCACTGCGTCCAAAATTTGGGCTGTGTTTTCTGCCACCCGGTGCAGGTGCCTGGCTATCTCCCCCATATGCCGGGTCTGCCGGCCCTGGTTGTTGTTCCTGCACAGCATCAGGAACACCCCTGGTCTTCCGTGTCACCTTCCTTGGGGCAGAAGATGCTTGGGAGCGGGTGTAGGGTGAGCCCCTTGAGGGGGTTCCCCTGCTGGTGCCTGAGACAGAGGGGCTTTCCCTGATGGGGGGGAGTTGTGAGAGGGCCCAGGCAGAACAGTGGTCTCCTCTATAATGAGGCAAATCTGTCCAAGGTCCACCGACTCCTCCACCACCTCCTCGAGAGGAGAGGTGTGGCCACTCCCCTCCACCGCTGGATCTAGGGGGTCTGGCTGAGGCTGTTCCGGGGAAGATGTTGTGGGACGGCCACCGGCAGAACATGGGCCCGCTCCCTCCTGCACATCTGTGGATGACACAAAGCAGTCACATGTTGGGGGACCCACACACTTGTCACATGTTCCCTTCCACCCCCTCACATGCTACACACCGGATAGGGGATATAAAACACTTCCAAACCGATGAGAATGGTCCGACGGGCCATTTCCATCGCTTCACCGCTGAAGTGGCCTGATGGTCTGATGTGCATACACACCATTGTTTCAAAAACCGATCGGGTCAGAACGCGGTGACATCAAACACACGACGTGCTGAATAAAACGAAGTTCAAGGCTTCCAATCACGCGTCGACTTGATTCTGAGCATGCGCGGGTATTGAACCGATGCTTTCTGTACTTACCATCGGTTTGGACCGATCGGGCAGCGGTCCGTCGGGTCGATTTTAAAGCATGTTTTAAAATTTTGGACCGAAGGACAATAGACTGATAGGCTATACACACGGTCGATTTGGACCGATTAAACTGAACCTCGGTCCATTCTCATCGGTTTTGTCCGACCGTGTGTACGCGGCCTTACCTGTCCTAGAGGCATCATCACGGGAATCGTAGCCCTCAACGCCCTCCAACTGCTCCCTCTGCAGACACTGGGCGACCACCTCCTCCTCCGGGGTCAAACTGATATTGCATGGTGGTCCGCCACCCGTGCCCCTCTGGTGCTTCCTAATGGCGGCCAGCTTCTCCCGCACACGGAGCTTCAGATCATTTATCTTCTTATTAATGTCCTTGGCGCTCCGGGTCGCATTGCCAAGGGCACTAACCTCAGTCGCGATGGTCTCCAGGATGACCTGTTTCTTTGTGCAGCTAGTATCCCGACTCTGGGCACCATGGAGGAAGGAGTCATATTTCTCCATGGCAGTGATGACAACTGCCTTCTCCTGGGGAGAAAAATTCCTCTTCCTCTTGTTCACTGTAGCAGCCATCGCACAGCAAAATTACCTTGCTCAGGGGGGGAAAAAGCAGGATGTAATTTTGCATCGGACGGGCGCATGTCTGGGCGTATTTATGCGCTCGGCGTAAGCCGGTGGCCGGCAAATACCAGGAAGTTGGGCCGGCGTAGTTGTGAGCATGCGCACAAGGAAGAGATCATACGTCGACATCATTGCGCATGCTCCGTTGATGATACGCCGGGCTTAAGCCACTGCTCCACGCTCAGGCCATCATTTGCATAAGGTCACACCCACTTACACTTACGCCTTCAAATTTACGTTACGCCGGCGCAACGTTGAGAGCAAGTGCTTTGTGAATCGTGTAGTTACCTCACTGACTTATCCCGGCGTAGCGCATATACGTTGCGTTACGCCAGCACAAAGATGCGCCCATCTACCTGAATCTGGCTAATGGTCTATATGTCAAAGCAGACAAATGTGATTTCGAAAAGACATCTATTCAATTTCTGGGTCTCATCATATCCACAGAAGCAATTGCAATGGACCCAAAGAAGGTGGAAGCAATACTCGACTGGCCAGCTCCCTCGGACAAGAAGGGTGTCCAGCGCTTCATAGGGTTCTCCAATTTTTACAGGAAATTTGTGAAGGGTTTCTCCACCACCATAGCACCCATCACTCAATTGACCCATCAGACGGTCCGGTTCTAGTGGTCCCTAAAAGCTCAGGCAGCCTTTGACAAATTAAAAAATCTGTTCACGTCTGCACCAATTCTACAGCACTAGTGTTGCTCACGAATATTCGCATTGCGAATATTCGGCTCGAATATAGCATATTCGAGAAATCGCGCTATATTTCGAATTTCGCGGTGAATATTCGCAATTCCGAATATTCGCATTTTTTCAATTTGATTTTTAAAACAGATCACATCCTATCGACGTCTAAAAGCATTGCTGGTATGATTAGAGACCCTGGGCAGAGTAGCTAAGCTGAGGCGATCCTTTTATGTTGCCAAATTGAAAAAAAAAATATTGCGATTTTTCGCTATTGCGAATGCGAAAATAATTGCGAATTTTCGATAACTGTGGTAGGAGAACTCTGATTGTCTCTGATGCAAAAGGGGGGGGCTTTGTGTATGTGTATGTTATGAATATTTGTATGTTTGATATTATTATTTTTTGTAAGAAGGAAAAAATTGCGCATACCTTAAAAAAGGGGAGAATACAGCAGCAACTCAAAAATGTTATACAACATAAATTAATACAAGACAGAAAATGGAGTCGCTCTACAAGAATAAAAAATATGTCTAGTGACAAGACATGTGGGCAAATTATAAAATAAGCAAGCGCAAATAACTTGTGAAATACACAGTGAAACAAATATATAAAGAAATATAGTCCCAATAATAGAAAAATAATCTTTCATAAAAATGTCTTTGATATGTGAAGTGAAAAAAAGTCCAAAGCATGCAGCATGAACGTGTTCAATCTTTAAGGTGTTTGATTGACAAACGGCTGTGACAGATGGATAGAGTAAAGAATCACCACCAATGCAAAACACTTTTTATTTTCTATTGTAAAATATCAAGAATATTCTGAGCCAATCAGAGTGCTCCTTCTGCATTTGCCGAATATTCGCAATTATTTTGTATTGTAAAATATCAAGAATATTCTGAGCCAATCAGAGTGCTCCTTCTGCATTTGCCGAATATTCGCAATTATTTTGTATTGTAAAATATCAAGAATATTCTGAGCCAATCAGAGTGCTCCTTCTGCATTTGCCGAATATTCGCAATTATTTTGTATTGTAAAATATCAAGAATATTCTGAGCCAATCAGAGTGCTCCTTCCGCATTTGCCGAATATTCGCAATTATTTTGTATTGTAAAATATCACGAATATTCTGAGCCAATCAGAGTGCTCCTACAGCATTTGTCGAAATTGCGCAATAAATATCGCATTCGCATGTTGCGATATTTCGATAAAATATCACGAATATTCTGAGCCAATCAGAGCGCTCCTCCAGCATTTCTCGAAATTGCGCAATAAATATCGCATTCGCATGTTGCGATATTTCGATAAAATATCACGAATATTCTGAGCCAATCAGAGTGCTCCTACCGCAGTTATCAAAAAATCGCAATTATTTTCGCATTCGCAATAGCGAAAAATCGCAATAATTTCATTTCGATAAAATATCACGAATATTCGAATTTAGCGAATATATCTCGAATATTCGAATATATATTCGAGATATATCGCGAAATCGAATATGGCATATTCTGCTCAACACTATACAGCACCCGGATTCAACTCTGCCCTACGTTTTGGAAGTAGACGCCTCTGAAGTAGCTACAGGGGCAATCCTGTCCCAACGGCAAGGACCCAAAACTCTTCTACACCCCATTGCTTTCTTTTCCCAAAAGATGAGCCCACCAGAGAGAAATTATGACGTTGGAGTTCGAGAACTATTGGCCATTAAATCTGCCTTAGAAGAATGGAGATACTTATTGGAGGGTGCCGCTCATCCAGGGGCGGACTGACCATGGGACTCTCGGGCACTGCCCGAGGGCCCCATGCCACTAGGGGGCCCCATCAGGGTTGCCAGGCTCAATAAAACCAGAGACAGTATGTAAAAATCGGTGTTTTTTTTACATCTGTCCCTGATATGTCCAAAACCGACATGATTTTGATGTGAAAATCCTGAGATTTTAGCTGCCCTGCCTATGCAATGCCTCCTGGAGTGGTGGCCATCTGTAAGCCCAGGGGCCCCATAATCTTCTATTGCCCGGGGGCCCCATGAGTTGTCAGTCCACCCCTGCGACTCATCCCATTATGATTTTTACAGACCATAAGAACCTGGAGTACCTCAGGACAGCCAAACGTTTAAGACCCCGGCAAGCCCGATGGGCTTTGTTTTTCTCCAGGTTAAATTTTCATCTTGCATATCGCCCAGGTTCCAAGAATGGGAAAGCGGATGCACTCTCTCGAATGTTTCCAAACACCCCTGAAACAACAGAGCCAAGTACGATCCTTTCTGCTCAAATTTTTTTTCTCATCCAACCTGACTTAAAGACTGCACCACATGCCAGCGCAATAAGGGTTCCAATGCCAAACCATGGGGACTTTTGAGGCCACTACCCATCCCTGGAAAGAGATCATCAGATTACATGGACTACCAGATAGTATTGTCTCTGACAGAGGGGTACAATTTACCTTCAAGTTCTGGAGAGATCTCTGCAAATCTCTATCAATTGAAGTATGTCTTTCCTCAGCGTACCACCCCCAGAGCAATGGTCAAACAGAAAGGACTAACCAGACCTTAGAACAGTATCTTTGATGCTTCTGTACTTGCTCACAGGGTGACTGGATCTCCCTTCTTTCCTGCGCTGAGTTTGTATATAACAATTCTTTGCATGCAGCCATCAATCAGTCTCCCTTCTGGGCAAATTATGGATTTCACCCTTCCTTCCTTCCAAATACTATACCTGAAACATCTGCCCCCACTGTTCAGGATCGGTTAAGGTTCATTCAAACTAACGACAAGATACTTCAGGAGGCCATGCGAAAAGCCCAAGAGGACAATAAGAGGTTTCATGATAACAGAAGAAGAGGGAATCCTGTCTTTAAGGTTGGGGACAAGGTATGGCTTTCTTCAGTAAACCTCAAGCTCTCATGTCCAGCCCAGAAGCTTGGACCCAAGTTTATTGGTCCCTTTGAAATTAAAGGAGAAATAAATCCAGTGGCTTTTGAACTGGCACTACCCAATACTTACAAGATCCATCCAGTGTTCCACATCTCCCTGCTTAAGCCCGCGGTACCCAGTCCATTTCCTGGAAGAGAAGAGCCATCTCCACCTCCAGTCCTGGTAGGAGGGGAATCAGAATTTGAGGTTGAAGCCATTATGGATTGCTGTAGGAGAGGTAGGCAGATCCAGTATCTCATCAAATGGAGGGGGTTACCCTCTCGAAGACAATTCCTGGGAGCCTGCAAACAATGTGCATGCTCCTAGACTGGTACGGGACTTTCACAGCAGACATCCCGAAGCATCGGCCCATTGTGGCATCCGGAGGCTGCCCCTTGGGGTGGGGCACTGTCCGAGAAATGGCCGTAGAAGAAGTACTGGCAATCTTGCCAGTAGAAGAAATGGGCGCCATGGGCACATCATGTGACAGGTGGATCCTCCTGCTGGCCTATTGTCAGGGAAATGGCCATAGAAGAAGTACTGGCAATCTTGCTAGTAGAAGAAATGGGCGCCATAGGCACATCATGTGACAGGTGAGTCCTCCTGCTGGCCTATAAAAGGCTGCCACTGTCTGATCCAAATTGCTGGATTGTCATCAGCCTTCCTGAGTTCCTGAGCCTCTGTACTACTGCTGTTTGGATTTCCTGTTGTGACCCGGCTTGTTCCTGACCTGTCTGATCTGCTCTCCTGGTTTGACCCCCTGGCTTGCTTTACTGACTTGTTACCTTCTCCAGCACCTGATCCCGGCTTGTTTCACAGACTTTGCTTCAGTTATCTGTTCCTGCCTGTTTTCCAATACCAGATTTTTGGTTTGTCTCCGTTCCTGCAACCTGCATCTCCTGCCTGGATCCACAGTGTTTGATCCCCAGCCAGCTTCCATTGTTGCTCCTTGTGCACACCTTGCCAAGTGTTACCGAGGATTCCTAGAGACTGCAGCCCAGCGGTGTTTCCTGTATTCTCCAGTATTCTTCAGGCACTCGCCAGCTCTTCTCTCCTGGATCCATCTGGAAACCTGTGCTTCTCTGGGCACTACACCCTCTGTACCCAACCTCAGAGGTGTACTGCACTCAGCCGCAAGGGGAGCCCTCTCGGCATTTCGGCCTCCAACCAGGTACGTGACAGGGGTTGTAAAGGTACATTTTTTTTCCCTAAATAGCTTCCTTTACCTTAGTTCACTTACCTCATCTTTCGATTTTGCTTTTAAATGTCCTTATTTCTTCTGAGAAATCCTCACTTCCTGTTCTTCTGACTGTAACTCCACACAGTAATGCAAGGCTTTCTCCCTGGTGTGGAGTGTCATGCTCGCCCCCTCCCTTGGAGAGTCAGGACGCCCACTAACACATGGCTCCTTTCTCTATCTGCAACGTAGAGAGCGTCCTGACTCTCCTGTAGTCCAAGGGAGGTGGCGAGCATGACACTCCACACCAGGAAGAAAGCCTAGCATTACTGTGTGGAGTTACAGACAGATAAACAGGAAGTGAGGATTTCTCAGAAGAATTAAGGACATTTGAAAGCAAAATCGAAGGATGAGGTAAGTGAAGGAGGACTGCACTAAGGTAAAGGAAGCTATTTAGTAAACTTTTTTTACCTTTACAACCCCTTTAAGGACCAGCAAGCTGAAAGAATTGAATGGCCCATGGGACTTATTGTAAAGAGCGTTCTTAGTGATGATGGTAAGGTACGCAAGGTGGAGGTTTCAAGACAAGGGACTGTAAAGACTTTCATCAGACCTATCACAGAAATGATTCTGCTCTTGCCCTTTGCAGAATGAACTTGTTTGCTTACGCTGCTGAATCCTACTTGTGACTTCAAGAAGAAAGTGTCTTGAACTTTAAATGACACTTCTTGATGCCTCACTGCAGTTATTATTGTAGCATATATAAGCATGTTTTTATGTTCAGGTTTTCAAGACATCAAGGCAAATACCACGGTTTGTTATTAGCAGTTGCGTCACTACCGTTCTGATATATATACTGTAGTAACATTTACAATGCCAGACGGGGAGTGCGCCGCCCAATGGGCATATAATTTGTTATATATAATACTGTTTCTCCTAACCATTTCCTATGTATGTTATGTTTCATGCTGCCATCTAGTGACCTTTTGTGGTAATGCACATATTCTCTATATTTCTTTTGTCTGGATCTATGACACACTTCCTTTCTGTGTAATGCTCCACCCCTTCTTCCTGACTTGCTTCTTCCTGCTTAATGGAGACAGCTTATCAGGCCACATGTAACAAGGGCACATGTATTCTGCATTGTAAGCTACAGGCAGTATCATCTTTTGACCGCACAATACTTCTACCTGTTCATCTGCTGTAACCTGTCATCTGATGTATTCTGATGTTTGGATTAAAGCAACTTCTGTGAATAGAATCGGTATTGGTGAGTTCAAGATATCTGATAAGGATTGTCCTCAGTGATTATATCTGCTTATACAGGCCAGGCATAGAGGTCTCACAAGGGATAAATTGCTTCACAACAGAGTCAGAATACCTGGCAATACCCTTCAATACCCTTCAATACTCTGCAATACCCAGCAATACAGCAATACTCTACAATACTCTGCAATACCATACAATACTCTGCAATACTCTGCAATACCCTGCAATACTCTGCACTACCCAGCCATGCTCAGCCATACCCAGCCATACTCTGCCATACCCAGCCATGCTTGGCCATACCCAGCCATGTTTGGCCATACCCAGCCATGCTCAGCCATACCCAGCCATGCTCAGCCATACCCAGCCATGCTCAGCCATACCCAGCCATACTCGGCCATTCTCAGCCATACTCAGGAATGTGTAAAGTGTGAAAGTGTCTGCGCTGTAGGAAACCTAGACTGGGGAAAGGGCAAGGGAGGGGTGAGTGGGCGGAAGTCCGTGGGTCAGTGGGATAATGGATGTATAAACACAGTAAGGGTGACCCACAATGAAAAGGAAATAGGTGTGGTCTGGCCTGAAAGGTGTGGCAAGAAACACATAAAAAAAACTCTTGTCACTAATAAGTGAATATTTCAAACAAATAAACTTTTGAGGTGAATGGAGAAAATCAACATATAAAGTGAGCGGAGCTCAAATAAAAGTGATAAAATCTGATGAACAATGGTGAAAAACAATCAAAAAACAAGCAAAATGGAGATTGACTGATAGGTAGATGGGTGGTTGAGTATAGGAAATACCAAACTCCAGGAATACAGAGTACACACCAGGAGCAGTACCTGACGGACAGTGGACGAGCGCGGCGCTCGTAGCTACGGAACCGTCTTTAGACTGCCCTATGTGAGTCTTTTATCTTTAATACTTGTTTTAATAAATTTATTTTGCCTGGTTTACGCGATGTGCCCCCCCCCTCTCCTTTCATTTCTGCCCATTTGTCTCATCACGAGCGGACGGCTCCATTCGATGCTGAGAGGATACTGGCAGTAGTAGGAAGATTGGGATACGAGTCCGGCGCTCGTGGAGATAGGCACACGCCCCTTATACATCATTGTAAGTTGTGTAAGTGGACATTAACCACCCCTGACTGTGGAAATTTTGTCTCCTTGTTGTTTGCAAGAAGTCAAAGCAACAACATCTATATCGCTGTCTTTACATGTATGCACCACGATTGAAACAAGCAAATATCCATTCAATAACCAGCTGGTACAGTGATTGACTTGAGTTTATATGTGAGTAGAGAGGTAAGCCATTTGATTCACTACTGGTGAAGGGTGCACGATGTGTGGACCTACCTGATCATACACCACGACTCACTGGAGTTTGGTATTTCCTATACTCAACCACCTATCTACCTATCAGTCAATCTCCATTTTGCTTGTTTTTTGATTGTTTTTCACCATTGTTCATCAGATTTTATCACTTTTATTTGAGCTCCGCTCACTTTATATGTTGATTTTCTCCATTCACCTCAAAAGTTTATTTGTTTGAAATATTCACTTATTAGTGACAAGAGTTTTTTTATGTGTTTCTTGCCACACCTTTCAGGCCAGACCACACCTATTTCCTTTTCATTGTGGGTCACCCTTACTGTGTTTATACATCCATTATCCCACTGACCCACGGACTTCCGCCCACTCACCCCTCCCTTGCCCTTTCCCCAGTCTAGGTTTCCTACAGCGCAGACACTTTCACACTTTACACATTCAATTTTTTCTGTCTTAAGAGGACAACACCCCTGTTGTTGTCCTTCCACCCCATTGTCACCCATCTGGCCCACTCTCCCTCACCCATATCCTACACAGCGCAGGAGCCCACCCAATACATACTCAGGAATGCTTAACTTTGTATTTAAAAAAAAGCGTTTTAACCACTTCCCACCTGCCGGCTGTCATGTGACATTCTTGAATTTGTGCGAGGACATCTGAATGATGCCTGCAGCTACAGGCATCATTCAGATATCAGCTTTTTCAGCCAGTGATTCCCTACACCATAAGAATGATCATAGCAGCTGTTCCACTGCTTGATCATTCTTACGGGAGGCGAGAGGGGACGTCCCCCCCGCCGCCCTCTGGTGCTTCTACCGACTTTCCGCTACAATCAAAGCCAGGATTGTTTTTTTTTTTATTTCAGGCTTCCCAGCCTAGAGGTAGGATGTGGGGTCTTATTGACCCCATATCTCTCTGTAAAGAGGACCTGTCATGCCATGGGATGTTTACATTCCTTGTAATAGAAATAAAAGTGATCAAAAAAATATTTTTGGGGAAAAAAGTGTGTGACAGTAGGAGCTACTGTCACGGTAAAATGGACAGTTGGCTGGACACAGGGTATGCACATTTTCTGGGTGCAACTCTACAGAGCGTAGATGTGGACTGGAGAAGACTGCTTTTGCAGCTTTCTCCAGGTTTTGGTACTTTGACATGGGGCTCTGTAGTTTGGAGATTCCACAGTGTCTGGGGTGGGACGGAATCTCCAACCCTGTATCCAGATTTTGTGGATGATCAGCAGGGTGTGTGCTCAGGTGAGCACAGCCTTTATAATGCGAGTGTGGGAAGTCCTCATGGCTCTCAGTTGGAGACAGCTCCACAGTAAGAGACAGGAGGTCTCCAGAAATCAGAGAGGCTGTAGGAGACAGCCAGAACATTGGCTACTGCAAGAGGCAGAGCTGTAGACACTGAAGGGAAGCCATCTACGTTGAGGAGTCCGCTGGTCTGGGTGACCAGGACAAAGAGCAGAAGTACTGCTACAGAGAGCCAGGTGGGCTAGTATTTTCGGTTTTGTGTTTGATGGAGAAGAACCCCCTGTGTGGGAAACCTTTGTTTGGACTATTATTTTTGCCTTTTTAATAAAAATGGGCTACCATGCCCTTAAATATAGTTCCGGACTGGCGTGAATGACTTATAAATGCATATACCACGAGAGTTAACAACCCCCAACTTTACAAGTGGTGGATTCAGCGGGCACAAGACGGTGGAATCCGGGTCCTTGCTCCATAGTGAGTTCACATCAGGAACTGTTGGCTGTGTGCGGAAGTGCAGCCAGGCAAAAGGCATTGCATGTTGCAGGTCTTTGTCTGCAAGCCCAGATCCTTGTACAAGCGTGTTTGCAATCACCTCTGGCAACAGTGAGGAAGTACCTGTTGTGCCTGCAGGGGGTGCTAAGGAGTCAGCAGTGGCTGCTGCAGTTTCATCCCATGGCCACCAGGGAGAGTTGGCCAGCGAAAGTGCAACAAATGATAGACAACGCACTCAAGTGAACATAGCAACCCCTGTTACAATGATCGGTAAGACTGTTGCTGGTAAATACATGGAAAAGATTGACTATGTCAATGTGCACACTGGAGTTGAAGTGGCCCCAAATAGGAGATCCACTGTCTGTGTGGAATAGGACTTGCCTCGCTGCAGTGCCCTGTCCAGTGGGGAGGCAAGTGGTAAACTTGAATATGACAATATGATGGGTAAAACTGATAATATTGTGTTGTCTAAAGTTGATGGTCCAGTTGCTAATGGGCTAGTGCAGCTCACTAGAGATAAAAATGTTTCTATGAAGGCAGTTAAAGATGTGCTATCTCCCCTAGCAACTGAGACAAAGGTTAGATGTGTCCCTAGAAACCCCCAGGGAGCTCTGCGTTTTGGAGCCGGAAGTTGCCTGGGACAGCTATGGTGCCGCTCTAAAGGAATAAGACGGTACCTGAACATGGTGATATTGAAGTGTTAAATGCTAAAACTGATATGTTTCATAACACTCATGATGGAAGTGTGTTATTGCAGTCTGGCAATGACAGGTGTGAAGGTGTTCATGCATTTAATGAAGCGCCACCAGAGCAAGGTGGTGAGGGTGTGGTTATGCCGCCTGTGTCTGGTTTAAACAAAAGTGAAGTTTTCAATGTGTCTGTTGCTGTGCCACTCTGTCCCTCTGGTAGAGCAGAGATAACAGACTGGGACAGGTGGGCAAAAAGTCTGTTGGCTTTGGTGGAAAAGGCCTCTGTTGGTAAAAGTGGAGCAGACATGATTTCTGCAGTGCCAGATGAAGGACCTGCAGAGCAACTTGTATGCAATGGTGCATTTGCTGCAGATGATGTTGCTCACAAGATTGAAACGCCAAGTAATGGCGAACGCACAGAAGAGGTCATGTCTGTGATCCACAAAGGACCTAATGATATGGTAATGGATGATGCCGCGCCAAAGGAGCTGGTGTCTGTGGAAATGCCAGATGGCACAGCAATAAATAGAGTGATTGTAGTCAAAGGTCCAAATGTTGTGTTATGCGATGATGTTCAGCGGTCGGGACAGTTGCTGGTAGAGGATCTCATGCCAATGGAGTTTGTGTATAGTGAAGCTGCCATAGACAACCACTCCACTGGGTGCAGTTCCTCTCCAGACACTGCCCTGCCAAACATAGGTGAAATTAAATATGACAAATGCATTGATATTTCTGACCATGATGAAAATGCAGCTTATCTGCAATTTTTGATGGTTTGGTTACCATGGGTGACAACAAAAATAATGGTAGACCTGATGGTCTTGGTCAAGTTGATATGGTTGTAGCAAATCCTGAAAATTGTAGTGAGACAGGGAATGGTAGGTTTAACACAGAAGAGATAAAAGATATAGCAGAATTAGGCCCCCTACAGGTTCAGGAGGGTAATTCTGAGGAAGATTTCCTGAGCTTTGAGGAATTTCTAAGATCTGAGAAGGATCCGGGTAAACAATGGTTAACGGTAAATAGCCCAAAGCTCAGCAAGGTATCACATGACTCAAAAACCTCAGAGTGGCAAGACAGTCAGAAGGTCCTTCAGAGGGAGACTAGGACAAGGCCACAGTCATATGAAGATGTTCGTGATGAAACTGACAGAATGAAGCATGCAGTGAACATGAGGAAACAAGTGACGCTAAGTTTGGACAGTAAGGGGGTGCCTGTACATAGAGCTCAGAGAGGGACCAGTGTCACCCCAATAAAAGAGCCCCCGCTTATCACTAAACAAGTGTTTAAAAATCTGACCCCTTCCAAATTAAATAAAGGGAAAAGGGGTGGTCTATCGGAAATTGAGGGAGCCCTTGGTAACCTTAATGGTATCGGACCCTCAAAGCTCAGAAATCAGCCTTGGGTGAAAAAAGGTGCCAAGAGTAATAAACTCCCTACTGATAAGGTGGCTAGGGTAGGTCCAAGGGAAATGGAAAGACATCGCTTTTGGAAGCATGCACGCAAAAAGGCATGGGATTGTCTTTGCCGACCCCGAGTAAATGTAGCAGGGGGACGTGGAGAAAGTCACCTGATGGGACAAGGTTTGGCCCATGTGGGTCGTAGCTTGCGTGGTCATGCCAAAGTGAGGAGGTTGGACTGGTGTGTTCCGCCCTCTGGGTCGAAACAAGGGGAGGGGATATGTGACAGTAGGAGCTACTGTCACAGTAAAATGGACAGTTGGCTGGACACAGGGTATGCACATTTGCTGGGTGCAACTCTACAGAGTGTAGATGTGGACTGGAGAAGACTGCTTTTGCAGCTTTCTCCAGGTTTTGGTACTTTGACATGGAGCTCTGTAGTTTGAAGATTCCACAGTGTCTGGGGTGGGACAGAATCTCCAACCCTGTATCCAGATTTTGTGGATGATCAGCAGGGTGTGTGCTCAGGTGAGCACAGCCTTTATAATGCGAGTGTGGGAAGTCCTCATGGCTCTCAGTTGGAGACAGCTCCACAGTAAGAGACAGGAGGTCTCCAAAATCAGAGAGGCTGCAGGAGACAGACAGAACGTTGGCTACTGCAAGAGGCAGAGCTGTAGACGCTGAAGGGAAGCCATCTACGTTGAGGCGTCCGCTGGTCTGGGTGACCAGGACAAAGCGCAGAAGTACTGCTACAGAGAGCCAGGTGGGCTAGTATTTTCGGTTTCGGTTTTGTGTTTGATGGAGAAGAACCCCCTGTGTGGGAAACCTTTTGTTTGGACTATTATTTTTGCCTTTTTAATAAAAATGGGCTACCATGCACTTAAATATAGTTCCGGACTGGCGTGAATGACTTAAAAATGCATATACCACAAGAGTTAACAACCCCCAACTTTACAAGTGTCAAACTAAAATAAATAAAGTAAAATGAACAATAATTTTTTTTAAAGCACCCCTGTCCCTGTGCGCTCACATGCAGAAGCGAACGCATATGTAAGTCCCGCCCACATATGAAAATGGTGTTCAAACCACACATGTGAGGTATTGATGCGAACGTTAGTGCAAGAGCAATAATTTCGTCCCTAGACCTCTGTAACTCGAAACATGTAACTAGAGTTGAGCGGACACCTGGATGTTCGGGTTCGGGTCCGGACCCGAACTTTAAAAAAAAAGTTTGGGTTCGGGAACCCGAACCTGAACGCCGAACCCCATTGTAACACTGAAATGTTCATTTGTTTTATTCTTTCTTTGATTTACACAATTTTGTGTCACTAATTTATTACACTGTATCATTGCAGATGAATTTCTGTTTTTTGTCACTCATGTATTCCTCGTCTTCGTCCTGAAGAAGCCCCACGGTGAAACGTGCGTTGGCGACTTCTGAGGATTGTGCATACAGTGGTCATTTGTTGTAAATTATATTGCTCTATTTATTGTTTGTAAATGTATATGCTATTAAACTATTTTTTATTATACTTCCTTGGCCTGAAAGTCTGACCATCAATGTCTACCTTAGGTGTTGTTCCCCTCTAATATATTTACAGATGTGGCCCATGTGAGTGCTATCCTTGTGTTTCCACTATCCCTCCTTCCTTTTTCTTCCTCTTTTTCCTCTCTCTCTGTGTCTCTGATTTTAGATTTTCTCATCTTTTTTCTTTCCCCCCTCTTATATCCCCCCCTTCTTTTTTGATTTCGAACCCCATTGTAGTCAATGGGACACGGACTTTTAGAAATAAAAATGCACGGAGGTCCCCGCAAATTCAATAACCAGACCCTTCAGGTCTGGTATGGATATTCAGGGGAACCCCGCCGTCAATTTAAAACAAAAATGACGTGCGGTTCCCCCTAAATATCCATAACCAGATCCGTTATCCGAGCACGTTGACCTGGCCGGCCGCAGAAAAGAGGGGGGGACAGAGTGTGCCCCCCCCTCCTGAACCGCACCAGGCCACATGCCCTCAACATGGGGAGGATGTCCCCATGTTGATGGGGACAAGGGTCTCATCCCCACAACCCTTGCCCGGTGGTTGTGGGGGTATGCGGGCGGGAGGCTTATCAGAATCTGGAAGACCCCTTTAACAAAGAGGACCCCCAGATCCTGACCCCCCCCTGTGTGAAATGGTAATGGGGTACACTGTACCCCTACCATTTCACGAAGGAAGTGTAAAGTATTGTAAAAAAACACACTGACACCATAGAATAAAGTCCTTAATAAAAAAAATAAAAAAAAAACTCCAGCGGTGAGAAATCCACTCGATCCCGGCTTCCTGCGTTGTCCTGATCCTGCGACGGCTGCGGGTGATCTCCAGCGATGAGAAGATCCTGCGTCGGGTGATCTCCGCTCCAGCGATGAGAAGATCCATCCATCCGGCGCAGCAGCATCCCCGACCTCCTCTCAGCGCTGGACACAGCCCAGCGAATGATGCACTGCAGCTGTGACATTTCTTTTATAGAGGAGGCAGGGCCACCCGTCACGTGACCCCGCCCCCTCTGACGTACCCTCTGCTACATCACTGGGGAAGCCCAGGAAGAGGGAAGCCGGGCTTACCCAGTGACGTAGCAGAGGGTACGTCAGAGGGGGCGGGGTCACGTGACGGGTGGCTCTGCCTCCTCTATATAAGTAATGTCACAGCTGCAGCGCGTCATTCGCTGGGCTGTGTCCAGCGCTGAGAGGAGGTCGGGGATGGTGCTGCGCCGGATGGATGGATCTTCTCATCGCTGGAGCGGAGATCACCCGACGCAGGATCTTCTCATCGCTGGAGATCACCCGCAGCCGTCGCAGGATCAGGACAACGCAGGAAGCCGGGAACTAGTGGATTTCTCACCGCTGGAGTTTTTTTTTTTAATAAAGGACTTTATTCAATGGTGTCAGTGTGTTTTTTTACAATACTTTACACTTCCTTCGTGAAATGGTAGGGGTACAGTGTACCCCATTACCATTTCACACAGGGAGGGGTCAGGATCTGGGGGTCCCCTTTGTTAAAGTGGTCTTCCAGATTCTGATAAACCTCCTGCCCGCATTCCCCCACAACCACCGGGCAAGGGTTGTGGGGATGAGACCCTTGTCCTCATTAACATGGGGACATCCTCCCCATGTTGAGGGTATGTGGCCTGGTGCGGTTCAGGAGAGGGGGGGGCGCACTCTGTCCCCCCCTCTTTTCTGCGGCCGGCCAGGTCAACGTGCTCGGATAACGGGTCTGGTTATGGATATTTAGGGGGAACCCCACGTCATTTTTGTTTTAAACTGACGGCCGGGTTCTGGTTATTGAATTTGTGGGGACCTCCGCACATTTTTTTTCCCCGAACTCCGATCCCGGACCCAAACTTTTTTCAATTATTCGGGTCCGGGTTCGGGAAAAAAAACCAAAGTCCGTACCGAACCCGGGTCATGGGTTCGCTCAACCCTACTAGTGTTGCTCACGAATATTCGTATTGCGAATATTCGGCTCGAATATGGCATATTCGAGTATTCGCGATATATTTCGAATTTCGCAATGAATATTCGCAATTCCGAATATTCGCATTTTTTCAATTTTATTTTTAAAACAGATCACATCCTATCGACGTCTAAAAGCATTGCTGGTATGATTAGAGACCCTGGGCCGAGTAGCTAAGCTGAGGCGATCCTTTTATGTTGCCGAATATAAAAAAAATAAAATTGCGAATTTTCGCTAATGCGAATGCGAAAATGATTGCGAATTTTCGATAACTGTGGTAGGAGAACTCTGATTGTCTCTGATGCAAAAGGGGGGGGGGCTTTGTGTATGTTTCTGTTATGAATATTTGTATGTTTGATATTATTTTTTTTTGTAAGAAGGAAAAAATTGCGCATACCTTAAAAAAAGGGGAGAATACAGCAGCAACTCAAAAATGTTATACAACATAAATTAATACAAGACAGAAAATGGAGTCGCTCTACAAGAATAAAAAATATGTCTAGTGACAAGACATGTGGGCAAATTATAAAATAAGCAAGCGCAAATAACTTGTGAAATACACAGTGAAACAAATATATAAAGAAATATAGTCCCAATAATAGAAAAATAATCTTTCATAAAAATGTCTTTGATATGTGAAGTGAAAAAAAGTCCAAAGCACGCAGCATGAACGTGTTCAATCTTCAAGGTGTTTGATTGATAAACGGCTGTGACAGATGGATAGAGTAAAGAATCACCACCAATGCAAAACACTTTTTATTTTCTATTGTAAAATATCAAGAATATTCTGAGCCAATCAGAGTGCTCCTTCCGCATTTGCCGAATATTCGCAATTATTTTGTATTGTAAAATATCAAGAATATTCTGAGCCAATCAGAGTGCTCCTTCCGCATTTGCCGAATATTCGCAATTATTTTGTATTGTAAAATATCAAGAATATTCTGAGCCAATCAGAGTGCTCCTTCCGCATTTGCCGAATATTCGCAATTATTTTGTATTGTAAAATATCACGAATATTCTGAGCCAATCAGAGTGCTCCTACCGCAGTTATCGAAAATTCACAATTATTTTCGCATTCGCAATAGCGAAAATTCGCAATCATTTCATTTCGATAAAATATCACGAATATTCGAATTTAGCGAATATATCTTGAATATTCAACTATATATTCGAGATATATCGCGAAATCGAATATGGCGTATTCTGCTCAACACTAAACCCTACATGTAACCAGTAAAAAAATGTAAGCGTCGCCTATGGGGATTTTTAAGTAGCGAAGTTTGGTGCCATTCCACGAGCGTATGCAATTTTGAAGGGTGACATGTTGGGTATCTATTTACTGCGCGTAACTTCATCTTTCACATTATGCAAAAACATTGGGCTAACTTTACCGTTTTTTAAAGCACAAAACAGTTTTTTTTATAAATTTAGGCCAAAAATTTTGAAGAAAAATTACTAATTTTGCTAAATTTTATAACAGAAACGAAGAAAAGTTCAGATTTTTACAGAATTTTAAGTCTTTATTTCTTTTATAGCGCAAAAAAAAGAAAAAACAGTGATTAAATACCACCAAAAGAAAGCTCTATTTGTGTGAAAAAAGGACAAAAATTTAATATGGGTACAATGTTGTATGACTGAGTAATTGTCATTCAAAATGTGAGAGCGCTGAAAATTGGTCTAGTTAGGAAGTGGGTTTAAGTACCCAGTGGTCAAGTGGTTAATTACACATACAGTAAATCAAATAACCAGAACAACTGCAGCAATACCAAAAAAGAACACTCCACATATGATTGTCTTTTGTAAATTAAAAACCTTACATGTAATTTTAACAACACAGATGCAAATAATCAGCATAGACATCTGGTGGACAGAACGAACATCACTGCTATTTATTGGTAAAAAAACAGAATTAGAAATATTGCACTCACAAGTCAAGTGCCGTTGAGGCTGGCACTAAGCCTTTCCAGCGGTCTGTATGGGGTTTGATGAAACAGCGTGTGTGCCCCTATATTCGCGCGTGTTCCAAGCCTCGTTACCGCTCGTGAACCAGCAGGAAGTGACGTTGCGATTTCCCAGCAGCCTCTACGCGTTTCACAATCGACGTTGCATCATCAGGAAGCTTCCTGATGATGCAACCTTGATTGCAAAACGCGTAGAGTCTGCTGGGAAATCACGGCGTGACAACATCACTTCCTGCCGAACGTGTCAGTATATGTGTGTTTATTTATATTTTTGTGTGAATGAATAGGAGTACTCTATGCACCCCTTACTCATTCATATAGGGGAAGGGGCAGTATCATTCTTGAAGAGGGTTTCAAGTCCCCTGCCTGCAGACCCCCCCCCCCCTACAGACACACACAACCACCAGGCCAGGACTGTAGGGACTTTGCTGGGGGGTTCCTGAAACACAAGGTGGTACTCCAATGTTGAGGGGATAGCATGTTCATCTCCTACTTCTTTCTTAGTTTGTAAGGCTGCATGCTCAGATAAATGTCTGGTATAATTTATTTATTTTTTACTCTATCCTCATCTCTTTTTTTTACATTCATTACCTGACTGGCAGCCAAATAGTCCTGACAATGATTTGTTGTTAGGTAGCTGGCAGCCACTTGTGTTCTAACAACCAGCCTGAGCAGACAGCTATCACATTTAACATGCATGCAGTAAACCTGCTGCTAAATGTTTCACTTCCTGCTGCAGCTGGATGTTTGGCTCAGCCAAATAAACATTTAGGGGCAGATCCACATACAATTAGATGGGCGCAGCGTATGTGAGATACGCTACGCCGCTGTAACTTACTTTTGGCAGCTTTGAATCCACAAAGAATTTGCGCCGTTAGTTACGGCGGCGTAGTGTATCTCTCGTGGCGTAACGGCGCCTAATTCAAATCGGCGAGTAGGGGGGCGTGTTTCATTTAAATGAAGCGCGTCCCCGCACCAAACGAACTGCGCATGCGCTGTCCCTAAATTTCCCGCCGTGCATTGAGCGAAATGACGTCACAAGACGTCATTGTTTTGACTTGGATGTAAATTACGTCCATCCCGCGATTCACGGACGACTTACGCAAATGAAAAAAAAATTAAAATTAAACGCGGGAACAACGGCCAAACTTAACATAGCAGGTTTAACTATACGCCACGAAACAGCAGCTTTAACTATACGCCGGAAAAAGCTGACCGGAGACGACGTAAAAGAATGCGACGGCCGCTCGTACTGTCGTGGATCGTCGGAAATAGCTAATTTGCATACTCGACGTGGAAAACGACGTGAACGCCACCCAGCGGACGCCGAAAAATTGCATCTTAGATCCGAAGGCGTACGAAGCCGTACGCCTGTCGGATCTAACCCAGATGCCGTCGTATCTTGTTTTGAGGATTCAAAACAAAGATACGATGCGGGAAATTTGAAAGTACGCCGGCGTATCAGTAGATACGCCGGCGTACTCGTTTTGTGGATCTGCCCCTTAGTTTGGCTGCTCTCCGAACCTTTGAACAAGCAAAACTCATTCCAAGTTCAGACCTCTGTTCTTTATTTTTCATCATACATTTTTAGGAATTGCTTTTCCACTGTTATTCAACTGTTATTTGTCACTCTTGTTTTTCAGGCTACAGCTATTTCTTCAAAGATCAATACTATCATGAAATGGAAGATAGAATACTAAAGATTGTTAAAGTTGGCAATATTAAAAATGATTGGCTGTCATGCTGAAGAGTATATGTTTTGTTTTATGTATTCTATTCTAAATGTGTATTTTTTGTTGTTGCTGGTTAAGGAAATGATGTGAAGGGCCAGTCTGGCACTGGTATAATGGCAGTGCATGTAATTGCACCTCATTTTTGTGTTAGAAATATTTAATGTATTGTGTGCATGGGGGATGTTTTAATACAGTTATGTGAAATATTATTTGGGCTAGGTTTACAATGTTCCATTGAATACATATTTAACTTTTGTTTTGGAATGAAACAGCATTTTTGAAATGTGCTGTTTTCAATGTGCCATTTACATGATAGTAAATAGTCATGATAGAATACATGCAGATAGGAATATTCTGCTAATATACAGTTTATTTTATTGATCTGTACTGTCTATTGTCACAATGTATGTATTCTAAACATAAACAAGAAGAATATGCTTTACATGTTGGAAGAAAATGTAACCACAGTTATAAGGCTCTGATATTTAAATATGCGGAACAATTGTGGGACTGAAGCAGTATTTGTAAATTGTCCTATTTGTTTTTTTGATTGGTTGAATAAACATTATGATTGCAAATGTGTTTAGATATACAGCTCAGATACAGTGCTACTAAAAAGATTTTGCGTATAAGAATAAACAGTTTCTTTTATTTATTTTTTCCTGACTTTTTTTTTGATTTTTCAAGTAGACCACATACGTCTTGCATAGTGAGACAAAACCACTAACCAAGGAACCTTCTTTTTGTTCCTAAAAATAAACTGCTGCAATGACTATCATCAAGAGAGCTCCTATAATGTTAGTATTTGGCAGAAATATACTAGTGTTCTTGGCTGAAAGGGAAGGGAAGAAGTTACTATATTAAACACCCAGTCATAAAGGGTTGGGAAACATACAATCTACACTGGTCCTACTTGTTCTCTATTAGACCCCTTTCACACTGGAGACGTTTTTCAGGCACTTTAGCGCTAACAATATCAACTGTAAAGTGCCTGAAAAAAGTAATTTTATCGCTGACGCCCAGACGCTTTTAGTGTGAAAGCACTCTTACCAGCTTATTTGAACACCTCTAGACACTTATACTGTAGGTACATCATAATCCATACCTCCCAACTTTTGAACAGAAGTGTGAACATCCATCCAGCACAGCCAGGGATTTGTGGGCAAGCCAGCGGGCATACCACTGCAATTAGAAATGCGGGGAAAAAATGTAGCGCTGTGATACCATAGAGACAATGATTCCTCTTGGTAGGTGCTAAATCAATAGACACTGTACTGAAACAGTGATGAATACCATAAACAAACAAATAATGGTAAAGTAAGTGTACAAGCTAGTGCTATAAAGAACACAAACACAAAAAATATATTGAGTTGAAGTCCCTCTAGGACGAAACGCGTAGGACTTGGTTTTTACCATTTCCCCTATTGCCCCCTTTTATACTTTGTGATCACTTTTTATGTATATCTTGGTTTTATTCAAATAAAACCTATATTTTTTGACCTGCACCATTGGGGTTGACCTGCACCTACTTCCATTTAGAAGGTGTTATTCTGACTCTGAGGATCCAAGTGGTTATTTTACCATCTATTCATCTCTCCAATTTTTTGATGGACTTTCTAATATATTTTTTGTGTTTGTGTTCTTTATAGCACTAGCTTGTACACTTACTTTACCATTATTTGTTTGTTTATGGTATTCATCACTGTTTCAGTACAGTATTGATTTAGCACCTACCAAGAGGAATCATTGTCTCTATGGTATCACAGCGCTACATTTTTTTCCCCACATCACTGTTCAATATTTGTCTTATTGTAGTGTAGCTGCTTAAGTTTTAATTTTATTCGGTTAGCGCAATATTCACCCCCTTTTTCTTACACTGCAATTAGAAATGGCCTGCCGGTTCACCCGGCGGTCGTCTCTGGGCGAACTTTGCGCGTTCGCGGTCCGCCAAACCGGCAGACATCTGCCGATGTTCGCGGCGGTCCGCAATGTTACATGGATAAGAACTTTGACCTATGACACATCCATCAGGTGGTGCAGGACAGACAATTAAGACATTTCAGCACATGGACATACCCCCTACTTTATAAATAGACCTGATCTGGCGACCATCTTACATTCTGCTTTTTGTCAGTGTAGAGAGAGGGTGCTGTTTGGATCAGGGACAGGCTGTATTCTATCAAATAGCTATCTAAAAGATCCACAAAGGTCCTTTTAAGGACTGGTATAGGTGTGCAACCTGCTGTGCAATATATAGGTGTCTAATACATTCATTCATATACTTTTTGTCAGTGTAAGGAGAGTTAGCGTTTCCAGCAGGGACAGACTTTAGCAACACAAATCGCTACCTAATAGGTCCACAAAAGTCCTTTCAAGCACTGGTATAGGTGTGCTACTTGCTCTGCAGTACATGATAGTGGGGCTGATTTACTAAAAGCAATGTGCTGCGCCGGTTCACGCCCGATGAATACTTAATTAGGCGCATGAACCAGCGTAGCAGCGGGCGCAATGCAATTAATATGTAAAGCCACCACCGAACTCCTTTAGAAGTCTATGGGAAAAATCAAAAGTGTTAATTTTAAAGGTTAATATGCTAATTTTTGTCCTAAAAGTGTTTGGGGACCTGAGTCCTGCCCCAGGGGACATATATCAATGTTTTTTTTTTTTTTTTAAAACTGACGTTTTTTCGGGAGCAGTGAATTTAATAATGCTTAAAGTGCAACAATAAAAGTGAAATATTCCTTTAAATTTCGTACCTAGGGGGGGTGTAAAGTAAGCATGTGAAATAGCGCATGTTTCACGTACTTAGAACTGTCCCTGCACAAAATGACATTCTGAAGGAAAAAAAGTCATTTAAAAAATCACTCACGGCTATAATGAATTGTCTGTTGTGGGGGTCTGCAGGCAGGGGGCTTATCGGAATCTGGAAGACTCCTTTAACGAAGGGGACACCCAGATCCCAGCCCCCCCCCCCCTGTGTGAAATGGTAATGGAGTACATTGTACCTCTACCATTTCACCCCAAAAAAGTATCAAAAATGTAAAAAAAGACAATAGCCGGTTTTTGACAATTCCTTTATTAATGTCTTCTTTCCCCGCTTCTTCTTCTTCTTCTTTCATCTTCTTCTTTCCTGCATTCATTCGGGTTTCTTCCTCCATCTTCTTCTTCCTCTGCTTCTTTCTTGGGTCTTCTTGTCCGCATCTTGCACCAGCTTCTTCCTCCATCTTCTCCTTCCTTCGGTCTTCTCATCCGCATCTTGCACGGCTTCTTCTTCCCCAGACGATCCGCTTCCAATTGAAGTTCCCGCTGTGTGACTCTCCTGTGACCCCGCCCCCCTCTGACGCACATGTACCACACGGGACTTTCTTATTTCTTATGGCTTTCCCCGTGGCGTCAGAGGGGGCGGGGCGCAGGAGCGTCACACAGCGGGAACTTCAATTGGAAGCCGATCGTCCGGGGAAGAAGAAGCCGTGCAAGATGCAGACAAGAAGACCGAAGGAAGGAGAAGATGGAGAAAGAAACCGGTGCAAGATGCGCATGAGAAGACCCAAGAAAGAAGCAGAGGAAAAAGAAGAAGATGGAGGAAGAAACCTGAATGAATGCAGAAAAGATGAAGATGGAAGAAGAAGAAGCGCGGAAAGGAAAAAGACATTAATAAAGGCATTGTCAAAAACCGGCCATTGTCTTTTTTTTTACATTTTTGACACTTCTTTTTGGTGAAATGGTAGAGGTACAATGTACACCATTACCATTTCACACAGGGGGTGGGATCTGGGAGTCCCGCAGACCCCCACAACCACCGGCCAGGGTTGTGGGGATGAGGCCCTTTGTCCCCATCAACATGGGGACAAGGTGCTTTGGGGAGGACCCCAAAGCACCCTCCCCATGTTGAGGGCATGTGGCCTGGTACGGTTCAGGAGAGGGGGGGCGCTCTCTCATCCCCCCCTCTTTTCTGCGGCCGGCCAGGTTGCGTGCTCGGATAAGGGGTCTGGTGTGGATTTTTGGGGGAACTCCACGCCATTTTTTTTTTTATAAATTTGGGATGGAGTTTCCCTTAAAATCCATACAAGACCTTAAGGGCCTCGTATGGATATTTGGGGGGAACCCCACGTCATTTTTTATTTCATTGATGGCGGGGTTCCCCTTAATATCCATACCAGACCTGAAGGGCCTGGTAATTAAATTTGGGGGGACCCCCACTTTTTTTTGTTTTATGAGCAATGACTGTATTCTTTATAGCCATGAGTACTTTTTAATTACTCTTTTTTCCCTTCAGAAATGACATCTTGTACAGGGACAGTTCTAAGCACAGGAAACATGCGCTACTTCACAGGCATGCTATACCCCCCCCCCCCCCCCACTATGAAATGTAAAGGAATATTTCATTTTTATTGTTTCACTATAACCACTTCCATACCGCGCCTATTCTGGCACTTCTCTCCTTCATGTAAAAATTATATTTTGTTCGTGGAAAATTACTCAGGACCCCCAAACATTCTATATTTTTTTTAGCAGACACCCTAGGGAATAAAGTGGCGGTCATTACATTTTTTTATTTCCAACGGTATTTGCGCAATAATTTTTCAAACGCCTTTTTTTTGCCAAAAAACGGTATCATGAATGAAGAAATAACAAAGCAGTAAAGTTAGTTCAATATTTAGGGATAATGTGAAAGACGATGTTACACCGAGTAAATAGATACCTAACTTGTCACGCTTTAATATTGCACACACTCATGGAATGGCGCCAAACTTCGGGACTAAAAATCTCCATAGGCGACGCTTGAATTTTTTTTACAGGTTACCAGTTTAGAGATACAGAGGAGGTCTAGTGCTAAAAATATTGCTCTCGCTCTAATGCACGTGTCAATAACTCACAGGTGTGGTTTGAACGTTTACATATGTGGGCGGGACTTACATAGGCGTTTGCTTCTGAGTGCGAGCTAGTAGGGACAGGGGCGTTTTTTTTTTTTTTACGGATTTTTTTTTTCGTTTTTTCTTTTTTTTTATCACTTTTATCCCTATTACAAGAAATGTAAACATCCCTTGTAATAGGACTAATGTGTGACAGGTCCTCTTTATGGAGAGAGACGGGTACAATAAGACTTCACATCTGTCCTCCAGGCTGGAAAGCATGAGATCGGGAAAAAAAAAACATTGATCTCATGCTTTCAGCCACAAGCATGTTTGTTCAGCACAGTGGTGTAGTGGATAGCACTTTCACCTAGCAGCAAAAAGGGTCGCTGGTTCGAATCCCGCCAGTGACACCATCTTCCTGGAGTTTGCATGTTCTCCCTGTGCCTGCGTGGGTTTCCTCCCACAATCTAAAAACATGCTGTAAATCGGATCCTGTCTAAGCCCTAATATGCAGTAGTATATTTAGGTTTTGTGCTGCCCTAGGCCTGACTAAACTTCTGCACCTCCTAATAGAAAAATGACCCACCCCTTCCTGTCAAGGCCACACCCTGTTTTTTATGACCCGTCCAGAAATTTTCAGGGGGTAGTCGGGACACACACTAGTTCTGGGGGGAGGGGGGGGCACTGGATTCCCTTAATTTGCATAGATTTTCTCTCACTTCCTGTGTGGCTATGGGTCAGGAAGTGAAGGCAAATCTCCGCAATTGGACAGGGATGGTACAAAATAAACTGACAGGCGCTATAACCCTCCCTCCCTCACTCACTCTATCCAAAATGAAAAAAAAAAAAAAAAACATGTTGATTATAGTTCTACTTTAAGCACACATTTCTGATAATTTTATTGAGAGGACTAAGAAAATATAACCATGTCAATAGGCCAGGATACAGCGTTGCTATTATGTATGAATGTGTGTTAGGGACCCCCAAAAACACCACCCAATGTTAAATAAACAATTTTCTTAATTTGCAAAAAAAGTATCATCTGCTCATTTTTTGGGGATGTCTGCACCCCTGATAGGGTGAAGACACCTCACAAATTTTGTCACTTTCTACTTCAAATTTATTCACTTCCTGTCACATAGCCAAACAGGAAGTGAGGGTAAAACCTTACTAATATCTTTTCTTGGGGACACACAGATCAATCTAAATAGTTTCCCATTATGTAAATTGCACTCTAGCATTTTGCTGTGTACACCCCAAATTATTAGGGATCGTGGACTTTGGGGTCTATTTACTAAAGGCAAATCCAAAATCTAAATCCACTTTGCACTACAAGTGGACAAGCAAGGAAGAAAAGAACAAAAAAAAAAAAATACTTTGCTTCTACATGATTAGATGTTAAAATCATCAGTGCTTCTCCTCAGATTTTCAGCGACTACGCTTGTACTGCAGAGTGGCTTTGCCTTTACTAAACCCAAAACTAACTAATCATGTGGGGTGTACACAGCAGTGCTGGAGTGCAATTTGCTTAATGGGGACACTAGTTAGATTGACCTGTGTGTCCCCAAGAAAAGACATTGGTAAGGTTTTAACCTCACTTCCTGTTCAGCTGTGTGACAGGAAGTGAAGCTAATTTTAAGAAAAGGGACACAAAGCCCAACCCAAAAAACACAAGCAGGGGTTCTAACACTCACTTGGCTTCCTTCAAACACCCACAATTTGTTGTGGAAAATTCTATAAATGTATGTTGCCAGATGTCCCCCCAGTGTGGGTTTTGCTGTAATGTGCTCAGGTGAGCGAATTCACGCATACAGACGTTGGTGGAAGGCCTTTGGCGCAAACACCTTTTCATGGAAACAGCAGATTTGCACGCTCCTTTTAGGGATGTCCATTTATGCCTCAGCAAGGGACTGGCCACTTCTTGTCAACTGCATTAAATGACTCCGAGTGGACAGATCTGCGTACATGGAAACTGTAGGATAACTATATGAAAATGATGGTTATCTGATCCATGATTAAAGTATGGTTTGCAACAATGGCGATGGTGGTTTGCACACGGCTCTGTGTGCAGTGGCCATGCTATCTGATTCCTTTGTGTCTCACAGAGCATGGTCACTGCCCCCCAGCCGTTTGTATACATCACTACTAAGCATTTGTTTGAATCACATGTCTGTGATTGGTTCTTTTGAAAGTATACAACATGTCTGATTGGCTGTTTTGTGAAGCCACACCTTTTGTTACTGATGTTGACGCTATATAATAAAGAGACAAGCTGCTGGAAGTCAATGATGACTAGGAGCTAGATGATTTGAGAACAAGCTGATGGGTGATGGTGTCTCTTTGTATGAATGGCAGGGAATGAATGGTAAGTGAATTTATTTAGCTTAAATATGGATTATTTCATTAAGATGGATTCTGTGTTTAATAGCACAGGGCAAAATGGCGGTATGCGCTGCGTACAGCCCAGTTTTGCCACAACAGAATTAGAATAGGATTGCCTTGCGCTAGATTTAAACACAGTGTTGTAAATCAGCACTTCAAGCCTGTCCGCCAATATCCCAAAACACCCCCCCCCCCCCACAACAGGCCATGTTTGCAGGTTTTCCTTCATCTTGCACATGTGCTTTAAAAGACAGTCTGGACAGCAATTTTTGATAAGATAAATCCACAAAACATGTCCTGCCGGGGGTACTTGAGAACCACTGCAGTAAAAAGGAAAAAATACTTACCGCTCTGTATTTTTCCTTTCCTGGTGATTATACATGGCAGCAAACAATCCATGCATGAAGGCACCAGGAAAGGAGCTTCAAGACAAAAATCACACCTGTTTTGTTAGGCCATTCAGCCTATTTCAGCTGCAGCTGTCAAAATCTGTAGCATGAAAAAGTAACAAAAAAACAAACTTCAAAATTTTAAAGTAATTTCATTGGTCAACAAAACAAGGAAAGCAAAAACAAACAAATCAAGCAAAAATAAATAAAAATTAAAAAATAAAAATAAACGTGTTTATTTGAGACAGAATAGAATATGGTTTATGCTTTGGAAATATAACAGGATAAATAGACCCAGACATCTATTAAGGATTGAAACATTAATTAGTCACAACATCTTGAGAAATTTTTAGCAAAATAATGCAGCACAGACAAATACATCAAAGTGAACACCCTAAAAACATACATTGACAACCTCACAAATATTTCAGGCGAAGATAGCCCCCACCCAAAATAAGTAAACCAGTCAAAAAACATATCTGTTTTGCAAAGACATTCGATAAGGACACACAAATATAATCTTGCCGGCCCCACACACACACAATCTGGCCTCTTTTCAAGGCAGGTAACACTTGCAAGCTTTGAAAACACATGCATAGCCCATGAATAGGGATTAGCCGAACACCCCTCCATTTGGTTCGCACCAGAACCTTCGAATGGACCAAACGTTCGCGCGAACATTTAGAACCCCATTGACGTCAATGGAACTCGAACGTTCAAATTCAAAAGTGCTAATTTTAAAGCCTAATATGCAAGTTATTGTCGGAAAACGGGTTTGAGAACCCGGGTCTTGCCCCAGGGAACATGTATTAATGGAAAAAAAAGTTTTAAAAACGGTTGTTTTTTCTGGAGCAGCGATTTTAATGATGCTTAACCACTTAACCCCCGGATCATATTGCTGCCCAAAGACCAGAGCACTTTTTGCGATTCGGGACTGCGTCGCTTTAACTGACAATTGCGCGGTCGTGCGACGTGGCTCCCAAACAAAATAGGCGTCCTTTTTTTCCCACAAATAGAGCTTTCTTTTGGTGGTATTTGATCACCTCTGCGGTTTTTATTTTTTGCGCTATAAACAAAAATAGAGCGAAAATTTTGAAAAAAAATATTTTTTTACTTTTTGCTATAATAAAAATCCCCCAAAAATATATATAAAAAAATTTTTCCTCAGTTTAGGCCGTGTATTCTTCTACATATTTTTCGTAAAAAAAAAAAAAGGAATAAGCGTTTATTGATTGATTTGCGCAAAAGTTATAGCATTTACAAAATAAGGGGGTATTTTTATGGCATTGCATCAAAAATTGTAATTAAAGTGCCCCTGTTAAACAGGGGCAGACAAATTGGGCCTTAGCCACTGGTGGCGGTGCCCAGAACCAACAATGTTCTTACAAGCAATTAGCAAGATCATTGAGGAGGTAAAGGATATTCACTCAGCATAACAGGATAGTCACTCAGCATCAGCATAGGCAGTCTTGAAGGGATCTGACATTTAAAAAAAAATTACACAGTTACATCAGCATCAGGTGCTTGGTAGCTGGTGGTGATCCAAGCCTGATTCATTTTAATAAAGGTCAGTCGATCGACCGAGTCGGTGGAGAGGCGCACCCTGTGAAAGGTTACAAAGCCTCCACCAGCACTGAATGTGCGTTCTGAAAGAACGCAGGATGCAGGACGAGCCAGTAGCTCAATTGTGTACTGTGCAAGCTCTGGCCAGTGATTCATCCTCAAGACCCAGTAAGCCAGAGGATTTTCGGTGGGAAAGGTGTCCAAGTCTGATCTTGCCCCTAGGTATTCCCGCACCATGTAAAACAGACGCTGGCGATGGTTGCTGGAACCGGTCATACCTTGGGGCTGCGGACTAAAAAATTGTCTGAACGCATCAGTCAGACGGCCACCTTCTCCACCGCTCCTTCTGTGACTGACCGAAGCCTCAGCAACATGTTGTCCAGGACCAGGATTTTGTAACCCCCCAGTCTCTGGGAACGCATTGCACAGAAATTTTTGCAAGGCCTCCCGAAGATGTTTCATCTTCTGCTCCCTCTGCGCTGGCAAGATAAGGTCCGCAACCTTATTTTTGTAACGTGGATCAAGGAGAGTTGTCAGCCAGTAATGATCCCTCTCCTTGATAGCACGAATACGAGGATCCTTGCGCAGGCTTTGCAGGATCAGGGAGGCCATGCAGCGTAGGTTTGCTGAGGCATTCGGTGTGGAGTCCTCTGGGTCACTGAGGACGACATGATCCGCAGCCACCTCATCCCAGCCACGTACAAGTCCATGGGTTCCTTGGGACTGTAATTGATCCCTTGAAGACTGCTGATGCTGAGTGCTAGGCTCCACCTCCATGCTGACACAATCCTCCTCCTCGTCCTCTTCCTGTGTGATAGGCGGGCAAGCTGGAACACTGTGTGGATAAAGGGGGCCTTGAGAGGTAAGGAAGTCCTCCTCTTCCTCCCTCTGTTCTGCCTCAAGGGCCCTGTCCATTATTCCATGCAGCGTGTGCTCCAACATGTGAATAAGAGGGACAGTCTCACTGATGCATGCACTGTCACTGATAACCATCCTCGTGGCCTCCTCAAATGGTGACAGGACAGTTCATGCATCCCTGATCAAGGCCCACTGGCGTGGGGGAAAAAAACAAAGCTCCCCTGACCCAGTTCTGCTGCCATATTGGCACAGGTACTCATTGATGGCCCTCTGCTGCGTGTGCAGCCGCTGCAGTAGAGTTCCACCTGGTGGGCATGTCACAGATTAGGCGGTTCTTGGGCAGGTTGTATTCCCTTTGGAGGTCTGCCAGCCGAGCACTGGCATTATATGACCGTCGGAAATGCACACAGACTTTCCTGGCCTGCTTCAGGACATCCTGTAAGCCCGGGTACCTGCCCAAGAACCGCTGTACCACCAAATTAAGGACATGAGCAAAACAGGGCACATGGGTCAGTTGTCCCTGTCGCAGGGCGGAGAGGAGGTTGGTGCCATTGTCGCAAACCACCATTCCTGGCTTAAGTTGGCGTGGCGTCAACCACCTCTGAGCCTGCCCCTGCAGAGCTGACAGAACCTCTGCCCCAGTGTGGCTCCTGTCTCCCAAGCACACCAGCTCTAGCACCGCATGGCATCTCTTTGCCTGCGTACCTGTGTAGCCCCTTGAACGCCTACGGAGCACCGCTGGTTCCGAGGACACATCAGCACAGGAAGAGGCCACAGAGGAACAAGAAGAGGAGGGGGTGGATGAGAGAGGTGTGTCACAACCAGTTTAAGCATTTTGGAGGCGTGGTGGTGGAACAACCTCCAACACGACTGTACCTTGCCCTGCGTCCTTCCCAGCTGCCAGCAGAGTCACCCAATGTGCCGTGAAAGATAGGTAATGTCCCTGTCCATGCCTGCTGGACCATGAGTCAGCGGTAATATGCACCTTACCACTGACCGCCCTGTCCAGCTAGGCATGGACCTTGCCTTCCACATGGAGGTAGAGAGCCGGAATCGCCTTCCGTGAGAAAAAGTGGCATTTGGGAACTTGCCACTGAGGTACTGCACATTCCACAAACTCACGGAAGGGGGCAGAATCTACCAACTGAAAAGGCAGCAGTTTAAGTGCTAGCAATTTAGCTAAGCTATCATTCAACCTCTGGGCATGCGGATGGCTGGGAGAGAACTTCTTTTGGCGCTGCAGCAGCTGGGGCAGGGAAATTTGCCTGGTACAATCTGTCATCAGTGTACCGATAGTAGATTGCCCGCATGTACTAGGCTGTGACACACCTAATTGTACACCTTCAGTCCTATCAGTGCAGGCTTCAGAGAGGACTGAGGGTATAGTGGGGTTGGAGATCCCAGCTGATGAGGGGCAAGGGGAGGTCCGCTTTGTTCTTTGGTGTGGGTCTTTGAGGTACGCTTGCCAATGAACTGCATGGCAGGTCAACATATGTCTGGTCAAGCATGTGGTTCCCAAGCCGGTGATGTTTTGGCCACGCGAGATACGCTTGAGACATATGTTGCAAATAGCAGCAGTGCAATCTGATGCACATGTCTCAAAAAAGGCCCACATAAAAGAACTTTTGGAATAACGCTGAGACACAGCAGCGCCCTGCACAAATGCGTAGCTCTGCGTTGTGATGCAGTCGGTGTGCTGGCCTTAAGCTGGTCCCTGGAGGGCATCATGCCTCGTTGGAGATGTGCCTGTGCCTCCTCCTCCTCCTCCTCCTCCTCCTCTTCCTCTCTCCTATCAGGCACCCACGTAGAGTCAGTGACCTCATCATCCTCTCCCTCCTCATCACTGTATAAAACCTGGCATCCTCATGCAGCATGTACCCAACACTGTGTTCAAACAGTTCGGGGGACTCCTCAGGAGGACATGGTGGGGCTAGGGAAGGAGTGAGTGATGCCATTGAGCAGAGGGAAGAGGATGCCTTGGCAGCTACTTTGCAAGCTACTCTAACAAGTCTTCGGCATGTTGCGGCTCAACGCAGCCAGCTGCCGAAAACAAGGACGAGCGTATCCAACGGCCATGTGCTGATGAGGATGCACCGCATCCACGACCAGCACTGTTGCCTCTAGACGCAGAGCCAGCTTGCCCTCGTGACTCTCTGCATCTCCTTGTTGTCCTTCCAGACATACTAATGGCCTGCAGAGGACAAAGGCAGTACACACACCAAGTAGCTTTAGGCGCAAACTACAGAGCACACGGGCAGTACAAACCAAGTAGCTTTAGGTGCAAACTACAGAGCAACCGTGCAGTACACACCAAGTAGCTTTAGGTGCAAATTACAGAGCACACGGGCAGTACACACCAAGTAGCTTTAGGTGCAAACTACAGAGCACACGGGCAGTACACACCAAGTAGCTTTAGGTGCAAACTACAGAGCACATGTGCAGTACACACCAAGTAGCTTTAGGTGCAAACTGCAGAACGCATGTGCAGTACACACCAAGTAGCTTTAGGTGCAAACTACAGAGCATCCGTGCAGTACACACCAAGTAGCTTTAGGTGCAAACTACAGAGCGCACGTGCAGTACACACCAAGTAGCTTTAGGTGCAAACTACAGAGGACACGGGCAGTAGCTTTAGGTGCAAACTACAGAGCACACGGGCAGTACACACCAAGTAGCTTTAGGTGCAAACTACAGAGCAACCGTGCAGTACACACCAAGTATCTTTAGGTGCAAACTACAGAGCAACCGTGCAGTACACACCAAGTAGCTTTAGGTGCAAACTACAGAGGACAAGGGCAGTAGCTTTAGTTGCAAACCACAGAGCACACGGGCAGTAGCTTTAGGTGAAGACTACAGAGCACATGGTCAGTACACACCAAGTAGCTTTAGGTGCAAACTACAGAGAACAAGGGCAGTAGCTTTAGTTGCAAACCACAGAGGACACAGGCAGGACACACCAAGTAGCTTTAGGTGCAAACTACAGAGCAACCGTGCAGTACACACCAAGTAGCTTTAGGTGCAAACTACAGAGCACACGGGAGGAAAAAACACCAAGTAGATTTAGGTGCAAACTACAGAGGACACAGCAGTAGCTTTAGGTGCAAACTACAGAGGACACGGAAGTAGCTTTAGGTGCAAACTACAGAGCACACGGACAGTACACATCAAGTAGCTTTAGGTGCAAACTACAGAGCAACCGTGCAGTACACACCAAGTAGCTTTAGGTGCAAACTACAGAGCACACAGGCAGTAGCTTTAGGTGCAAACTACAGAGCACACGGGCAGTACACACCAAGTAGCTTTAGGTGCAAACTACAGAGCAACCGTGCAGTACACACCTGGTAGCTTTAGGTGCAAACTACAGAGCACACAGGCAGTAGCTTTAGGTGCAAACTACAGAGCACACGGGCAGTAGCTTTAGGTGCAAACTACAGAGCACGCGGGCAGTACACACCAAGTAGCTTTAGGTGCAAACTGCAGAGCGCATGTGCAGTACACACCAAGTAGCTTTTAGGTGCAAACTACAGAGCAACCGTGCAGTACACACCAAGTAGCTTTAGGTGCAAACTTCAGAGGACACGGGCAGTAGCTTTAGGTGCAAACTACAGAGCACACACCAAGTGGCTTTAGGTGCAAACTACAGAGCACACACCAAGTAGCTTTAGGTGCAAACTACAGAGCACACACCAAGTGGCTTTAGGTGCAAACTACAGAGCACACGTGCAGTTCACACCAAGTAGCTTTAGGTGCAAACTACAGAGGACACGGGCAGTAGCTTTAGGTGAAAACTACAGAGCACACGGTCAGTACACACCAAGTAGCTTTAGGTGCAAACTACAGAGCAACCGTGCAGTACACACCAAGTAGCTTTAGATGCAAACTACAGAGGACACGGCAGTAGCTTTAGGTGCAAACTACAGAGCACACGGGCAGTACACATCAAGTAGCTTTAGGTGCAAACTACAGACAACTGTGCAGTACATACCAAGTAGCTTTAGGTGCAAACTACAGAGCAACCGTGCAGTACACACCAAGTAGCTTTAGGTGCAAACTACAGAGCACACGGGCAGTAGCTTTAGGTGCAAACTACAGAGCACACGGGCAGTACACACCAAGTAGCTTTAGGTGCAAACTACAGAGCAACAATGCAGTACACACCAAGTAGCTTTAGGTGCAAACTACAGAGCAAACGTGCTGTACACACCAAGTAGCTTTAGGTGCAAACTACAGAGCAAACGTGCTGTACACACCAAGTAGCTTTAGGTGCAAACCACAGAGGACACGGGCAGTAGCTTTAGGTGCAAACTACAGAGCACACGAGTAGTACACACCAAGTAGCTTTAGGTGCAAACTACAGAGCAACCGTGCTGTACACACCAAGTAGCTTTAGGTGCAAACTACAGAGCACACGGGCAGTACACACCAAGTAGCTTTAGGTGCAAACTACAGAGGACAAGGACAGTAGCTTTAGGTGCAAACTACAGAGCACACGGCAGTAGCTTTAGGTGCAAACTACAGAGCACACGGGCAGTACACATCAAGTAGCTTTAGGTGCAAACTACAGAGCAACCGTGCAGTACACACCAAGTAGCTTTAGGTGCAAACTACAGAGCACACGGGCAGTAGCTTTAGGTGCAAACTACAGAGCATCCGTGCAGTACACACCAAGTAGCTTTAGGTGCAAACTACAGAGCGCACGTGCAGTACACACCAAGTAGCTTTAGGTGCAAACTACAGAGCATACGTGCAGTTCACACCAAGTAGCTTCAGGTGCAAACTACAGAGCACACGGGCAGTACACACCAAGTAGCTTTAGGTGCAAACTACAGAGCAACCGTGCAGTACACACCAAGTATCTTTAGGTGCAAACTACAGAGGACACGGGCAGTAGCTTTAGGTGAAGACTACAGAGCACATGGTCAGTACACACCAAGTAGCTTTAGGTGCAAACTACAGAGCAACAATGCAGTACACACCAAGTAGCTTTAGGTGCAAACTACAGAGCACACGGGCAGTACACACCAAGTAGCTTTAGGTGCAAACTACAGAGCAAACGTGCTGTACACACCAAGTAGCTTTAGGTGCAAACTACAGAGCAAACGTGCTGTACACACCAAGTAGCTTTAGGTGCAAACCACAGAGGACACGGGCAGTAGCTTTAGGTGCAAACTACAGAGCACACGAGTAGTACACACCAAGTAGCTTTAGGTGCAAACTACAGAGCAACCGTGCTGTACACACCAAGTAGCTTTAGGTGCAAACTACAGAGCACACGGGCAGTACACACCAAGTAGCTTTAGGTGCAAACTACAGAGGACAAGGACAGTAGCTTTAGGTGCAAACTACAGAGCACACGGCAGTAGCTTTAGGTGCAAACTACAGAGCACACGGGCAGTACACATCAAGTAGCTTTAGGTGCAAACTACAGAGCAACCGTGCAGTACACACGCAGTAGCTTTAGGTGCAAACTACAGAGCACACGGGCAGTAGCTTTAGGTGCAAACTACAGAGCATCCGTGCAGTACACACCAAGTAGCTTTAGGTGCAAACTACAGAGCGCACGTGCAGTACACACCAAGTAGCTTTAGGTGCAAACTACAGAGCACACGGGCAGTACACACCAAGTAGCTTTAGGTGCAAACTACAGAGCAACCGTGCAGTACACACCAAGTATCTTTAGGTGCAAACTACAGAGCAACCGTGCAGTACACACCAAGTAGCTTTAGGTGCAAACTGCAGAGCACACGGGCAGTACACACCAAGTAGCTTTAGGTGCAAACTACAGAGCATCCGTGCAGTACACACCAAGTAGCTTTAGGTGCAAACTACAGAGCGCACGTGCAGTACACACCAAGTAGCTTTAGGTGCAAACTACAGAGCACACAGGCAGTAGCTTTAGGTGCAAACTACAGAGCACACGGGCAGTAGCTTTAGGTGCAAACTTCAGAGGACACGGGCAGTAGCTTTAGGTGCAAAATACAGAGCACACACCAAGTAGCTTTAGGTGCAAACTACAGAGCACACACCAAGTGGCTTTAGGTGCAAACTACAGAGCACACACCAAGTGGCTTTAGGTGCAAACTACAGAGCACACACCAAGTGGCTTTAGGTGCAAACTACAGAGCACGCGTGCAGTACACACCAAGTAGCTTTAGGTGCAAACTGCAGAACGCATGTGCAGTACACACCAAGTAGCTTTAGGTGCAAACTACAGAGGACACGGGCAGTAGCTTTAGGTGAAAACTACAGAGCACACGGTCAGTACACACCAAGTAGCTTTAGGTGCAAACTACAGAGCAACCGTGCAGTACACACCAAGTAGCTTTAGATGCAAACTACAGAGCACACGGGCAGTACACACCAAGTAGCTTTAGGTGCAAACTACAGAGCAACTGTGCAGTACATACCAAGTAGCTTTAGGTGCAAACTACAGAGCAACCATGCAGTACACACCAAGTAGCTTTAGGTGCAAACTACAGAGCACACGGGCAGTAGCTTTAGGTGCAAACTACAGAGCACACGGGCAGTACACACCAAGTAGCTTTAGGTGCAAACTACAGAGCAAACGTGCTGTACACACCAAGTAGCTTTAGGTGCAAACCACAGAGGACACGGGCAGTAGCTTTAGGTGAAAACTACAGAGCACACGAGTAGTACACACCAAGTAGCTTTAGGTGCAAACTGCAGAGCGCACGTGCAGTACACACCAAGTAGCTTTAGGTGCAAACTACAGAGCATACGTGCAGTTCACACCAAGTAGCTTTAGGTGCAAACTACAGAGCACACGGGCAGTACACACCAAGTAGCTTTAGGTGCAAACTACAGAGCAACCGTGCAGTACACACCAAGTATCTTTAGGTGCAAACTACAGAGCATACGTGCAGTTCACACCAAGTAGCTTTAGGTGCAAACTACAGAGAACAAGGGCAGTAGCTTTAGTTGCAAACCACAGAGGACACAGGCAGGACACACCAAGTAGCTTTAGGTGCAAACTACAGAGCACACGGGCAGTACACATCAAGTAGCTTTAGGTGCAAACTACAGAGGACACGGCAGTAGCTTTAGGTGCAAACTACAGTGCACACGGGCAGTACACATCAAGTAGCTTTAGGTGCAAACTACAGAGCAACCGTGCAGTACACACCAAGTAGCTTCAGGTGCAAACTACAGAGCACACGGGCAGTACACACCAAGTAGCTTTAGGTGCAAACTACAGAGCAACAATGCAGTACACACCAAGTAGCTTTAGGTGCAAACTACAGAGCAACTGTGCAGTACACACCAAGTAACTTTAGGTGCAAACTACAGAGCAACCGTGCAGTACACACCAAGTAGCTTTAGGTGCAAACTACAGAGCAACCGTGCAGTACACACCAAGTAGCTTTAGGTGCAAACTACAGAGCACACGGGCAGTAGCTTTAGGTGCAAACTACAGAGCACACGGGCAGTACACACCAAGTAGCTTTAGGTGCAAACCACAGAAGACACAGGCAGTAGCTTTAGATGCAAACTACAGAGCAACTGTGCAGTACATACCAAGTAGCTTTAGGTGCAAACTACAGAGCAACTGTGCAGTACATACCAAGTAGCTTTAGGTGCAAACTACAGAGCAACCGTGCAGTACACACCAAGTAGCTTTAGGTGCAAACTACAGAGCACACGGGCAGTAGCTTTAGGTGCAAACTACAGAGCACACGGGCAGTAGCTTTAGGTGCAAACTCCAGAGCACACGGGCAGTACACACCAAGTAGCTTTAGGTGCAAACTACAGAGCACACGGGCAGTACACACCAAGTAGCTTTAGGTGCAAACTACAGAGCAACCGTGCAGTACACACCAAGTAGCTTTAGGTGCAAACTACAGAGCACACGGGCAGTACACACCAAGTAGCTTTAGGTGCAAACTACAGAGCAACCGTGCTGTACACACCAAGTAGCTTTAGGTGCAAACTACAGAGCAACCGTGCTGTACACACCAAGTAGCTTTAGGTGCAAACTACAGAGCAACAATGCAGTACACACCAAGTAACTTTAGGTGCAAACTACAGAGCAACCGTGCAGTACACACCAAGTAGCTTTAGGTGCAAACTACAGAGCACACGGGCAGTAGCTTTAGGTGCAAACTACAGAGCACACGGGCAGTACACACCAAGTAGCTTTAGGTGCAAACTACAGAGCAAACCTGCAGTACACACCAAGTAGCTTTAGGTGCAAACCACAGAGGACACGGGCAGTAGCTTTAGGTGCAAACTACAGAGCACACGGGCAGTACACACCAAGTAGCTTTAGGTGCAAACTACAGAGCGCACGTGCAGTACACACCAAGTAGCTTTAGGTGCAAACTACAGAGCATACGTGCAGTTCACACCAAGTAGCTTTAGGTGCAAACTACAGAGCAACCGTGCAGTACACACCAAGTAGCTTTAGGTGCAAACAACAGAGCACACAGGCAGTAGCTTTAGGTGCAAACTACAGAGGACACAGGCAGTACACACCAAGTAGCTTTAGGTGCAAACTACAGAGCGCACGTGCAGTACACACCAAGTAGCTTTAGGTGCAAACTACAGAGCGCACGTGCAGTACACACCAAGTAGCTTTAGGTGCAAACTACAGAGCATACGTGCAGTTCACACCAAGTAGCTTTAGGTGCAAACTACAGAGCATACGTGCAGTTCACACCAAGTAGATTTAGGTGCAAACTACAGAGCAACCGTGCAGTACACACCAAGTAGCTTTAGGTGCAAACAACAGAGCACACAGGCAGTAGCTTTAGGTGCAAACTACAGAGCACACGGGCAGTACACACCAAGTAGCTTTAGGTGCAAACTACAGAGCAACAATGCAGTACACACCAAGTAACTTTAGGTGCAAACTACAGAGCAACTGTGCAGTACACACCAAGTAGCTTTAGGTGCAAACTACAGAGCAACCGTGCAGTACACACCAAGTAGCTTTAGGTGCAAACTACAGAGCACACGGGCAGTAGCTTTAGGTGCAAACTACAGAGCACACGGGCAGTACACACCCAGTAGCTTTAGGTGCAAACCACAGAAGACACAGGCAGTAGCTTTAGATGCAAACTACAGAGCACACGGGCAGTACACATCAAGTAGCTTTAGGTGCAAACTACAGAGCAACTGTGCAGTACATACCAAGTAGCTTTAGGTGCAAACTACAGAGCAACCGTGCAGTACACACCAAGTAGCTTTAGGTGCAAACTACAGAGCACACGGGCAGTAGCTTTAGGTGCAAACTACAGAGCACACGGGCAGTACACACCAAGTAGCTTTAGGTGCAAACCACAGAGGACACGGGCAGTAGCTTTAGGTGCAAACTACAGAGCACACGGTCAGTACACACCAAGTAGCTTTAGGTGCAAACTACAGAGCAAACGTGCTGTACACACCAAGTAGCTTTAGGTGCAAACCACAGAGGACACGGGCAGTACACACCAAGTAGCTTTAGGTGCAAACTACAGAGCAACCGTGCAGTACACACCAAGTAGCTTTAGGTGCAAACTACAGAGCACACGGGCAGTACACACCAAGTAGCTTTAGGTGCAAACTACAGAGCAACCGTGCTGTACACACCAAGTAGCTTTAGGTGCAAACTACAGAGCAACCGTGCTGTACACACCAAGTAGCTTTAGGTGCAAACTACAGAGCAACCGTGCAGTACACACCAAGTAGCTTTAGGTGAAAACTACAGAGCACACGGGCAGTACACACCAAGTAGCTTTAGGTGCAAACTACAGAGCAACAATGCAGTACACACCAAGTAGCTTTAGGTGCAAACTACAGAGCACACGGGCAGTAGCTTTAGGTGCAAACTACAGAGCACACGGGCAGTACACACCAAGTAGCTATAGGTACAAACTCCAGAGCACACGGGCAGTACACACCAAGTAGCTTTAGGTGCAAACTACAGAGCAACCGTGCTGTACACACCAAGTAGCTTTAGGTGCAAACTACAGAGCAACCGTGCTGTACACACCAAGTAGCTTTAGGTGCAAACTACAGAGCAACCGTGCAGTACACACCAAGTAGCTTTAGGTGCAAACCACAGAGGACACGGGCAGTAGCTTTAGGTGAAAACTACAGAGCACACGAGTAGTACACACCAAGTAGCTTTAGGTGCAAACTACAGAGCAACCGTGCTGTACACACCAAGTAGCTTTAGTTGCAAACTACAGAGCAACCGTGCAGTACACACCAAGTAGCTTTAGGTGCAAACCACAGAGGACACGGGCAGTAGCTTTAGGTGCAAACTACAGAGCACACGGGCAGTACACACCAAGTAGCTTTAGGTGCAAACTACAGAGCAACAATGCAGTACACACCAAGTAACTTTAGGTGCAAACTACAGAGCAACCGTGCAGTACACACCAAGTAGCTTTAGGTGCAAACCACAGAGGACACGGGCAGTAGCTTTAGGTGCAAACTACAGAAGACACAGGCAGTAGCTTTAGATGCAAACTACAGAGCAACCGTGCAGTACACATCAAGTAGCTTTAGGTGCAAACTACAGAGCACACGGGCAGTAGCTTTAGGTGCAAACTACAGAGCACACGGGCAGTAGCTTTAGGTGCAAACTACAGAGCACACGGGCAGTACACACCAAGTAGCTATAGGTACAAACTCCAGAGCACACGGGCAGTACACACCAAGTAGCTTTAGGTGCAAACTACAGAGCAACAATGCAGTACACACCAAGTAGCTTTAGGTGCAAACCACAGAGGACACGGGCAGTAGCTTTAGGTGCAAACTACAGAGCACACGGTCAGTACACACCAAGTAGCTTTAGGTGCAAACCACAGAGGACACGGGCAGTACACACCAAGTAGCTTTAGGTGAAAACTACACAGCACACGGGCAGTACACACCAAGTAGCTTCAGGTGCAAACTACAGAGCAACCGTGCAGTACACACCAAGTAGCTTTAGGTGCAAACTACAGAGCACACGGGCAGTACACACCAAGTAGCTTTAGGTGCAAACTACAGAGCAACCGTGCTGTACACACCAAGTAGCTTTAGGTGCAAACTACAGAGCAACCGTGCTGTACACACCAAGTAGCTTTAGGTGCAAACTACAGAGCAACCGTGCAGTACACACCAAGTAGCTTTAGGTGCAAACTACAGAGCACACAGTCAGTACACACCAAGTAGCTTTAGGTGCAAACTACAGAGCAACCGTGCAGTACACACAAAGTAGCTTTAGGTGCAAACTACAGAGTGCATGTGCAGTACACACCAAGTAGCTTTAGGTGCAAACTACAGAGCAACCGTGCAGTACACACAAAGTAGCTTTAGGTGCAAACTACAGAGGACACGGGCAGTAGCTTTAGGTGCAAACTACACGGGCAGTACACACCAAGTAGCTTTAGGTGCAAACTACAGTGCAACCATGCAGTACACACTGTGACGGTATCGGTATGATATCCCCGTCAACGTTCCCTTCTTCCCATAACGAAAATCACCCCAATATTCCACGAGGAGGGATGTCCCTGGAATCGCCCAGAAAGCCACACATGAGACAAGCTTACTGCTTGAACAACACAGACTTTAATGTTATAACACACACAGCTTATATGTCATTTCCAAAACTGTTACAATGACAAATCTCCGGCCCCCTCACACTGGGGCTTCCATACAGATGAGTAGGTAGACACGACGGGGCCGATGCTGAAAACACATTTTCTTTAGACAATGACATCAATGACGCTGAGCACTAGCTGTACTGAATACATCAACCAGACCGCTCGACCCCGCATATAGAGAGATAATTACCACACTGGAGCAATCAGAATAATTAACACAAGCCACTTAAACCCAGCTCTCCTTCACACAACACAATAGATCAATTAACCTTTATAAATAGTGAGGGACATTAGCACATCAATAACCTGGCTAGCAGGGAGCAGTAAACTGAGACATATAGGCAAATGTATCACAATGGCCCCCCTTTTGCTCCCTGCTCCGGCAAACCCGGTTGGACCTTCCCTGGTCCAGTAGGGTTGACGGGTTCAGAGCTATTAGTCAGAGGTTAACTCCGTTTGGCATGACTGACCTCCCTTGGCAACTGCTTCAGACTCAGGTATGTCACCGGGTCGTCAGATCACACGCCGGTCAGTCCCCAAGTCTTTGTGCGATCTGCAAAGTCACCAGAAGTCAGTGTGAAGACAGCGAATGGGTCTGTGCGCCGCCGTCTAGGTGTCCCGCTATGGGAGGGGGCAGGTTATGGCTCTGAAGTGACAATCCCAGGAGATTCATAAAAAGAAAAAGTTATATTTGTTGAAATGCTGTAGCACTGGTGCTTAGAGTCCGGGGGGGGGGGGGGGAATCAGAGCCCCATAAGGTCAGCCACCCCCTGCTCCCTCCGCAGCCGCCGGTTCTCCTCTTGGAGCTTCTCCAGCTCCATCTCCAGTTCATGGAGCCTGGGGGGGTCAGCCCGCTGTGACCTCAGGTGGTTGTTCTCCTCCTCCATGCGGCTTATGCACTCCTCCAGCTCTATGTACTCACGGATCAGCTCCTGCTTGCTCATGTCCTGCAGGCTCTCCACGTGGTCCTTCATCATCAGGAACTGGGTGGTGGTGTAAGGGGCCACCGGTGGGCCCTTGGCGAACATCTCGGCACGCATCTGGGACGCCCGCTGCGACTCCCTCTCCTCCAGTCGCTTCTTCTCCTCCCAGGTCAGCTTGTTAAACGGCTTCCAGGACCTCTTCTTCTTAAAGGGTGGCCGGCGGTGCCTCTTTCTGCCCAGCTCCCTCCAGGGCCCCTCCGGCTCAGGGCTGTCGCCCATGACCAGCTGACAATGGTGTTCCCTGTTGTCCGTAATAACAGATTGTACCATGAGGGCTTCGTAAGGGGTGCCCAATGGTTCTTCCTGACCCAGCTCCTTTGGATCCCAAGCCGAGTCTACACAATGGGCTGCTGCTGGTGGGCGGTACCCAGGTTGAGACCAATTTGACCTGGTGTTGTCATTCATGGGGCAATTCTGCTTGAAGTGACCCAGCTGTTTGCACCGGAAGCAGCGTTGTTCGTTGCCCTCCTGGCGTGGATAGCGAGGGCTAGATGTCACCGGTCTGTTAGGAGGTTGGTATCTAGCGGTTGGTGGGTGTGAGGGCACCGTTTGTGGTGGAGGTTGTTCCTGTGGTGTGACCTGGTTCGTCTTGCGAGTATCTGCATATTGATCCGCCAACTTCGCGGCCTCTGGTAGAGTCATGGGCCTGCGATCTCTCACCCAATCTTTGACGTCCGTCTGGATGTGATTGTAAAATTGCTCCAGGAGCATTAGTTGCAAAATGTCCTCTGCGGTGGTGGCCTGGCTGCTGTTAGCCCAGTTAGAGGCCGACCGGGACAACTGGCATGCCCATTCTGCGTAAGAGTCTTTCGTGGTTTTGCGTGAGTCCCTGAACTTCTGTCGGTGGGACTCTGGGGTTACTGCATAACGAGCCAGGAGCACTTCTTTAACCCGGGCGTAGCTATGAATATCCTGATCTGGCACGGTCCGGAAAGCATCAGAAGCTTTGCCTGACAGTTTGCCTGACAATATTGCAACCCACTCTCCTCTAGCTATTCGGTGCAGGTTACATTGTCGCTCAAAATCCGCCAGGAAGTTATCAATCTCACAGTCCTTTTCATCAAAAGCTTTAAAAGCGCTAAACGGAATCTTCCTTGCGTCTGCTGTGCTGTACTCACTGTTTGGAGAATGTGCGGCTGCTTGTTGGACTGCTGCCAGTTTTAACTGTAGTTCTGCGTCCCTTATTTGTTTATCCTTCTGTAGTTCTGCGTCTCTTATTTCTTTAGCCTTCTGTAGTTCTGCGTCCCTTATTTGTTTATCCTCCTGTAGCTCTGCGTCTCTTATTTGTTTATCCTTCTGTAGTTCTGCGTCTCTTATTTCTTTAGCCTTCTGTAGCTCTGCGTCCCTTATTTGTTTATCCTCCTGTAGCTCTGCGTCTCTTATTTGTTTATCCTTCTGTAGTTCTGCGTCCCTTATTTGTTTATCCTTCTGTAGTTCTGCGTCCCTTATTTCTTCAGCCTCCTTCGCTAACAGGTCCATCACTTTCAGTACCACATCTGGCGTTGGGTTCGGGCCGAACCACGCTAGCTTCTCTCTCATTAGCTTGTTGGCTGGCGATTCCTCCTCCTGAATCACTGGTGTCTCCATCTCTTGTACTGCTGGCGTTGCTGCAATCCCGTCCTCCTGGTCTAGCTCCATTGATTCTGCTATGATGACCCGCTTGGTTTTGTTGCTAGCAATCCTTCCACGAACTTCCAGTAGTTTTTCCAGTGTCTGCTTGGAATCCGGGTGTGAAGGGGAATAGAAGGGAAAAATCCCACTGCTACCAACCAATTGTGACGGTATCGGTATGATATCCCCGTCAACGTTCCCTTCTTCCCATAACGAAAATCACCCCAATATTCCACGAGGAGGGATATCCCTGGAATCGCCCAGAAAGCCACACATGAGACAAGCTTACTGCTTGAACAACACAGACTTTAATGTTATAACACACACAGCTTATATGTCATTTCCAAAACTGTTACAATGACAAATCTCCGCCCCCCTCACACTGGGGCTTCCATACAGATGAGTAGGTAGACACGACGGGGCCGATGCTGAAAACACATTTTCTTTAGACAATGACATCAATGACGCTGAGCACTAGCTGTACTGAATACATCAACCAGACCGCTCGACCCCGCATATAGAGAGATAATTACCACACTGGAGCAATCAGAATAATTAACACAAGCCACTTAAACCCAGCTCTCCTTCACACAACACAATAGATCAATTAACCTTTAGAAATAGTGAGGGACATTAGCACATCAATAACCTGGCTAGCAGGGAGCAGTAAACTGAGACATATAGGCAAATGTATCACACACACCAAGTAGCTTTGGTTGCAAACTACAGAGCAACAATGCAGTACACACCAAGTAACTTTAGGTGCAAACTACAGAGGACACGGGCAGTAGCTTTAGGTGCAAACTACAGAGCACACGGTCAGTACACACCAAGTAGCTTTAGGTGCAAACTACAGAGGACACGGGCAGTAGCTTTAGGTGCAAACTACAGAGCAAACGTGCTGTACACACCAAGTAGCTTTAGGTGCAAACTACAGAGCAACCGTGCAGTACACACCAAGTAGCTTTAGGTGCAAACTACAGAGCACACGGTCAGTACACACCAAGTTGCTTTAGGTGCAAACTACAGAGCAATCGTGCAGTACACAACAAGTAGCTTTAGGTACAAACTCCAGAGCACACGGGCAGTACACACCAAATAGCTTTAGGTGCAAACTACAGAGCAACCGTGCAGTACACAACAAGTAGCTTTAGGTGCAAACTACAGAGCAAACGTGCTGTGCACACCAAGTAGCTTTAGGTGCAAACTACAGAGCACACGGTCAGTACACACCAAGTAGCTTTAGGTGCAAACTACAGAGCAACCGTGCTGTACACACCAAGTAGCTTTAGGTGCAAACTACACAGCACACGGGCAGTACACACCAAGTAGCTTTAGGTGCAAACTACAGAGCAACCATGCAGTACACACCAAGTAACTTTAGGTGCAAACTACAGAGGACACGGGCAGTAGCTTTAGGTGTAAACTACAGAGCACACGGGCAGTACACACCAAGTAGCTTTAGGTGCAAACTACAGAGGACACGGGCAGTAGCTTTAGGTGAAAACTACAGAGCACACGGTCAGTACACACCAAGTAGCTTCAGGTGCAAACTACAGAGCAACCGTGCTGTACACACCAAGTAGCTTTAGGTGCAAACTACAGAGCAACCGTGCAGTACACACCAAGTAGCTTTAGGTGCAAACTACAGAGCACACGGTCAGTACACACCAAGTAGCTTTAGGTGCAAACTACAGAGCAACCGTGCAGTACACAACAAGTAGCTTTAGGTGCAAACTACAGAGGACACGGGCAGTAGCTTTAGGTGCAAACTACAGAGCACACATGCAGTACACACCAAGTAGCTTTAGGTGCAAACTACAGAGCAACCGTGCAGTACACACAAAGTAGCTTTAGGTGCAAACTACAGAGGACACGGGCAGTAGCATTAGGTGCAAACTACACAGCACACGGGCAGTACACACCAAGTAGCTTTAGGTGCAAACTACAGAGCAACCATGCAGTACACACCAAGTAGCTTTAGGTGCAAACTACAGAGCAACAATGCAGTACACACCAAGTAACTTTAGGTGCAAACTACAGAGGACACGGGCAGTAGCTTTAGGTGCAAACTACAGAGCAAACGTGCTGTACACACCAAGTAGCTTTAGGTGCAAACTACAGAGCAACCATGCAGTACACACCAAGTAGCTTTAGGTGCAAACTACAGAGCAACCGTGCTGTACACACCAAGTAGCTTTCGGTGCAAACTACAGAGCACACGGTCAGTACACACCAATTAGCTTTAGGTGCAAACTACAGAGCAACCGTGCAGTACACAACAAGTAGCTTTAGGTGCAAACTACACAGCACACGGGCAGTACACACCAAGTAGCTTTAGGTGCAAACTACAGAGCAACCATGCAGTACACACCAAGTAACTTTAGGTGCAAACTACAGAGGACACGGGCAGTAGCTTTAGGTGTAAACTACAGAGCACACATGCAGTACACACCAAGTAGCTTTAGGTACAAACTACAGAGCAACCGTGCAGTACACACCAAGTAGCTTTAGGTGCAAACTACAGAGCACACGTGCAGTTCACACCAAGTAGCTTTAGGTGCAAACCACAGAGGACACGGGCAGTAGCTTTAGGTGCAAACTACAAAGGAAACGGGCAGTAGCTTTAGGTGCAAACTACAGAGCACATGTGCAGTACACACCAAGTAGCTTTAGGTGAAAACTACAGAGCAACCGTGCAGTACACAACAAGTAGCTTTAGGTGCAAACTACAGAGCAACCGTGCAGTACACACCAAGTAGCTTTAGGTGCAAACTACAGAGCGTACGGGCAGTACACACCAAGTATCTTTAGGTGCAAACTACAGAGCAACCGTGCAGTACACACCAAGTAGCTTTAGGTGCAAACTACAGCGCACACAGGCAATACACCACGTGAGAATACTGCAGCTAGCACAATCAATCAACTGCCTGCCAGTAAATTAGGAACAACTGATCTAGCTAAACTATACAGTGTATAAATATATGTAAAACACCTGGGATGTATATATATCCTCTACACACTGTACCTTTAACTGACTAGCCTGCCTGCTTTATCTACCTAGAGAAAAAGACACTCTCTCTCTCTGACAGATCTCTTCTCTAACCACTGCTGCAACACACTACACAAGGCCGCCCTGCAATGCGGCGCTTTGGCCAATTATGGCTCTCCGTTTTTTGCACGCTGTGATTGGCCAAGCATGCAGGTCATAGTGCATAATTGGCCAATCATCAGCCAGCAATGCCGCAGTGAATTATGGGCCGTGACACACCACTCGAATTTGGCGCGAACGGCCCGAAACGTTCATGTGAAGGATATGTCAGTGTAATTCTCCCTGCTTGGTTAAATTGTGGGTAAGGCCCCGTACACATGACAGAGTTTCTCGGCAGAATTCACCGAGAAACTCGGTCAAAACCCGGATTCTGCCGAGAAACTCTGTCGTCTGTACAGTTTTGGCTCGATGGAGCCGCCGAGGAGCTCGACGAGAAAATAGAGAACATGTTCTCTATTTTCTCGTTGTTCCATGGGAGAAGGCGGCCCGCCGAGCTCCTCGGCGGCTTCATCCCAGAACTCGACGAGGAACTCGACGTGCTTGGCACGTCGAGTTCCTCGGCCGTGTGTACGGGGCCTTAGAGGTAAAATGGATTCATGTGTTACAAGCTATTGACATGTTAATGACCCGTCTGCAGCTAGCTCTTTATTTCAAAGGGATGTTAATCCTGTACTGTGATTAGAGGTGACTCATGTTATGTATTCTGATTGCTTCATTATGCGGTGCCAGGCTGCCCAGCTAATGTGTTCTGTACACCTTGTAATTAACTTCCCTGATGTCATTATTTAAAGAAAATGTGTCTCAGGTCGGCTCCGAATTGTCTGGCTATATTCTGTATGAGAAACTCCAGAGTGTGTGAAAAGGGGGTGGAGCTCCCATTGTTCCTTGATTAAGGATTTAGCTTGTAAAACTGTATTTATAACCAGCAGCAAGCTGCCAATAAATCAGTCTTGGTTCCAGCATTCAGTCTTGACTCATGTGTGGATGATCCTGTGATGTTCTTGTATGGAGAGGAGGGAATGCTTGACGGGGATATCATACCGATACCGTCACAAATGGTTGGTAGCAGCGGGATCTTCCCTTCTACTCTCCTTTACACCCGGATTCCAAGCAGACACCGAAAGAACTACTGGAAGTTCGTGGAAGGATTGCTAGCAACAAAACCAAGCGGGTCATCATAGCAGAACTAATGGAGATAGACCAGGAGAACTTGGATGCAGCAACGCCAGCAGTACAAGAGATGGAGACACCAGTGATTCAGGAGGAGTCACCAACCAACAAGGCAATGAGAGAGAAGCTAGCATGGTTCGGTCCGAACCCAACGGCAGATGTGGTGCTGAAAGTGATGGACCTGTTAGCGAAGGAGGATAAACACATAAGAGACGCTGAACTACAGAAGGATAAACAAATAAGAGATGCAGAACTACAGAAGGATAAACACATAAGAGACGCAGAACTACAGTTAAAACTGGCAGCAGTCCAACAAGCAGCGGACACAAGGAAGCTTTTGTTTAGCGCTTTTAAAGCTTTTGATGAAAAGGACTGTGAAATTGATAACTACCTGGCAGATTTTGAGCGACAATGTAACCTGTACCGAATAGCTACAGGAGAGTGGGTTGCAATATTGTCAGGCAAACTGTCAGGCAAAGCTTCTGATGCTTTCCGGACCGTGCCAGATCAGGATATCCATAGCTACGCCCGGGTTAAAGAAGTGCTCCTGGCTCGTTATGCAGTAACCCCAGAGTCCCACCGACAGAAGTTCAGGGACTCACGCAAAACCACGAAAGACTCTTACGCAGAATGGGCATGCCAGTTATCTCGGTCGGCCTCTAACTGGGTTAACAGCAGCCAGGCCACCACCGCAGAGGACATTTTGCAACTAATGCTCCTGGAGCAATTTTACAATCACATCCAGACGGATGTCAAAGACTGGGTGAGAGATCGCTGGCCCATGACTCTACCAGAGGCCGCTAAGTTGGCGGATGAATATGCGGATACTCGCAAGACGAACCAGGTCACACCACAGGTACAACCTCCACGACCAACAGTGCCCTCACACCCACCAGCCGCTAGATACCAACCTCCTAACAGACCGATGACATCGAGCCCTCGCTATCCACGCCAGGAGGACAACGAACAACGCTGCTTCCGGTGCAAACAGTTGGGTCACTTCAAGCAGAATTGCCCCCTGAATGACAACACCAGATCAAATTGGTCTCAATCTGGGTACCGCCCACCAGCAGCAGCCCATTGTGTAGACTCGGCTTGGGATCCCCAGGAGCTGGGTCAGGAAGAACCATTGGGCACCCCTTACGAAGCCCTCATGGTACAATCTGTTATTACGGACAACAGGGAACACCATTGTCAGCTGGTCATGGGCGACAGCCATGAGCCGGAGGGGCCTTGGAGGGAGCTGGGCAGAAAGAGGCACCGCCAGCTACCCTCCAAGAAGAAGAGGTCCTGGAAGTCATATAACCAGCGGACCTGGGAGGAGAAGAAGCGACTGGAGGAGAGGGAGTCGCAGCGGGCGCCCCAGATGCGGGCCGAGATGTTCGTCAAGGGCCCACCGGTGGCCCCTTACACCACCACCCAGTTCCTGATGATGAAGGACCACGTGGAAAGCCTGCAGGACATGAGCAAGCAGGAGCTGATCCGTGAGTACATAGAGCTGGAGGAGTGCATAAGCCGCATGGAGGAGGAGAACAACCACCTGAGGTCACAGCGGGCTGACCCCCCCAGGCTCCATGAACTGGAGATGGAGCTGGAGAAGCTCAAAGAGGAGAACCGGCGGCTGTGGAGGGAGCAGGGGGTGGCTGACCTTATGGGGCTCTGATTCCCCTCCCCCCCCGGACTCTGAGCACCAGTGCTACAGCATTTCAACAAATATAACTTTTCCTTTTTATGAATCTCCTGTGATTGTCACTTCAGAGCCATAACCTAGACGGCGGCGCACAGACCCATTCGCCGTCTTCACACTGACTTCTGGTGACTCTGCAGATCACACAAAGACTTGGGGACTGACCGGCGTGTGATCTGACGACCCGGTGGCATACCTGAGTCGGAAGCAGTTGCCAATGGAGGTCAGTCACGCCAAACGGAGTTAACCTCGGACTGAAAGCTCTGAACCCGTCAACCCTACTGGACCAGGAAAGGTCCAACCGGGTTTGCCGTAGCAGGGAGAAAAAGGGGGGCCATTGTGAAGGATATGTCAGTGTAATTCTCCCTGCTTGGTTAAATTGTGGGTTAGAGGTAAAATGGATTCATGTGTTACAAGCTATTGACATGTTAATGACCCGTCTGCAGCTAGCTCTTTATTTCAAAGGGATGTTAATCCTGTACTGTGATTAGAGGTGACTCATGTTATGTATTCTGATTGCTTCATTATGCGGTGCCAGGCTGCCCAGCTAATGTGTTCTGTACACCTTGTAATTAACTTCCCTGATGTCATTATTTAAAGAAAATGTTTCTCAGGTCGGCTCCGAATTGTCTGGCTATATTCTGTATGAGAAACTCCAGAGTGTGTGAAAAGGGGGTGGAGCTCCCATTGTTCCTTGATTAAGGATTTAGCTTGTAAAACTGTATTTATAACCAGCAGCAAGCTGCCAATAAATCAGTCTTGGTTCCAGCATTCAGTCTTGACTCATGTGTGGATGATCCTGTGATGTTCTTGTATGGAGAGGAGGGAATGCTTGACGGGGATATCATACCGATACCGTCACAGTTCATATTTCGATGAACGATCGAACATGGGTTCAACTCAAACACGAAGCTCATCCCTACCCATGAAACATGCAAAACACAAGTTCGCCCAAGGTAGAGACTGAACTTTAAAGTGGGTACACCTGTTAAGGATGTCCTTGAATTACTAACCCCAAAAAACACGCTCTATGAGCATGCTCAGAAACATCCAAGTGCTGTTCACATACAAAAAGCAACATCAAAAAATCTAAGTCCCTGGGCATGCTCAGATCACCAGAAATACAAAGGCAAAGCCCTGTCCAAAATGAATCACATCATCCAGTATGCTACAAAATTAGAGATGGGACAAATACGCCCTGGTCCGGGTGGGCAAACAAAGAGCCTAACATGGGCAAAAGTTATACCATAAATACCATTGCAGTCTATGCGAAATGACTTGTTCATTTTGCTAGACCCCACTTGGCTGGCTTATCTTCTAGTAATTGGCCTTAAAATGGGTATGAGGGCCCAGGTCCCACCTAAGGGACATACAGTACCTGCCGCCGTTATTGTACTTTCAGCGTGATCTCATCACTCTGGTTCTCGGCGACAGGGTACTGTAAATCTTGCACTGGCTGCCGCAATAGGAAAAACACAGGAGAGAGAGCGGCCTCCATGATGGAGGGGGGGATGCAACGTATGGGCATAGGCAGCACTGGACAGAAAGGCAGAGGCTCAGAGGCAGAGCTGGCTGGCTGTAGCGGATGCGGAGCAGTACATCAGAGCAGGGCCGTCTTTACCACAGGGCAAATGGGGAAGCTGCCCAGGGCCCTGTCACTGTTGGGGGCCCAAAGCAACCCCTTTAAAAAAAATTTTTTTTTTTTTTTTTTGTTTTTAGGGGTCCCCAGGGCCCCAGATGGCAACCCCCCTGTTTTTTATTTATTTTTAAATAAAAAAAATATTTTTTTATATATTTTTATTTAATTTTTTATTAAAGGGACAATTTTTTTAAGGGGTCCCCAGGGGCCCGGAGGCCCCCAGGGCCCCAGATGGCAACCCCCCTTTTTTTATTTATTTTTAAATAAAAAAAAATATATTTTTTTAAATATATTTTTATTTTATTTTTTAGTAAAGGGACAATTTTTTTTTTAGAGGTCTGGGGGTCCCCAGGGGCCCGTAGTTCCCCAGGGCCCTGGATGACAACCCCCCTTTTTTTTATAAACATTTTTTTTTATATATTTATTTATAAAAAAAATTATTAAAGGACCCAGGGGTCCCCAGGGCCCCAGATGGCAACCCCCTTTTTAAAAAAAAATATATATATATATTTTTTATAGATTTTTTATTTCTTTTTTTCTTTTTATTAAAGGGCCCAGAGGTCCCCAGGGCCCCGGATGGCAACACCCCTTTTTTTTTATATATATTTTTCTTTATTTCTTTCTTTATTTCTTTTTTTGTAATGGGCCCCCCACTTCTAAATTCGCGGCAGCCCCCCCTGCTCCTCAATTTCAGACGGCAGCACCCCCCGCACGGTTCTCTCCAGGGGTCTCATGCCTGAAGCTGTGTAAGTGGCCCCATAATTCCTGATCCCTGCCGCCCGTTAAGCCCCTGTGCTGCCCACAAATCAGGCTGAAAATCATTAGCGGCACGCAGCCAGTGACAGTACTGCTTCCCTTCCCAGTGTTTTAAAATGTACAGCACCCCTGGCTTCCCTTTAGATGTGCACTTCTCCCTTCCTGCCACTGGGTGCTGCTTGTATATAAAAGTGAATTAGAATGTGATTTTATAACATCCCCAGTTTGCTCTTCCCGAGGCTGACTTCTTCATGTCCTGCTCCTCAAGGTATGACACTGTTTGCTAATCTATATTGTATATAGAAGTTTTCTGTAGAGTGTGCCCAAAGTCTTTATAGTATTTGATGATTCACTGCAGGTCTGGTCAGTGTTTTAAAAAGTTCCTCTATTTTACACATGGCATGGCATGGGGGTCACAGCACCATCTGTTCATTCTGCTTTAGCACCATGGGACCCCATGCCATGCCATGTGTAAAATAGAGGAACTCTTTAAATCACAGACCAGACCTGCAGTCCAGTAAGGCCTCAGAGCACATGGCATTACTGTCTGTATATAACTGCTTGATGGGCTTATTTTGGGCCTGGCTGGTTCACATGTATGTGTTTTGGCAGCCCACATTTTCGCAGGCACAGCAGCCCATTCATTTGAATGGGCCGCCATGCCTGCATTTCCTGCAAAGAAAAGCGCATGCCTCATGTAATAGGCTGCGCACACGGCACACCTATGCCCATCAAGCACTGAAATACAGCACTGTCTGTCCATTATGCTGTCTGTTGTGACTTATCTGCAGTTCCCGCACTGTCAAACTTGCTGCATTTTTAGACGTTTAGGTCACGCTTTTAAAAACACAGTGCGTTTGTGTGTGCAAGAACTGCAGGTAAGTAGCATGGTGCAAAAGCAGAATGGATTTCAAGGCAACTGTATTTTTAAAATGCTGAATGCACCTTTTTTCTGCAGGAAACGAAGGCATGGCAGCCCATTCAAATCAATGGGCTGCTGTACCTGCACAAATGAGGACCACCAAAACATACATGTGAACCAGCCAGGCCCAAAATAAGCTGGAGGGGGGCCCAAAAAAAATGTTTGCCCAGGGCCCAAACCATATTAAAGACGGCCCTGCATCAGAGGCAGACTGGTGGTGGACAGTAACGATGTGACCGCAGGTACACAGACAGATCACACTCAATGCCAGTGGCACTGTGATGATCAGGGGCACGCAGGGAATGTTTTCTTTCCTTCCTCCATTCCTCCACCGCTGCTGTGCCAGCGGAGGAAGCTGCCTGTTGAGTTAGTTGCTGAGAGGGAGTAGGATCACAGGTGGCCAGGTGCCCTGGGTGGTAGACCCACCGCCTCTCTCCAGTGCGCCCTAGGCGGCTGCCTAATGGTAGAATCGGCCCTGACTCCAAGGCAAATTTTAACCATTTCCGTACCGTAGGATATCATATGACATCCTGGAATTCAGTGTGGGATATCTGAATGATGGGTGCAGCTACAGGCATCATTCAGATATCTTTTTTTACAGGAGGCGATTGTTCACACCATAAGAACGATCATAGCGGCAGTTCCGCCACTTGATCATTCTTACAGGCGGCGGGAGGGGACATCCCCTCTCCCACCGCCATTCGGTGCTTCTCCGGGCTCTCCCGTGCCATCGGAGGCCCGGAAGAACGAATCGTCCACCGCCGAATGAGGAGCATAGAGATTTAAAAACAGAAACAAAGCTGCAATCGCGGCTGAAAGCATGAGATCAGTGGGGTCTGACTGAAGGACAGATGTGGGGTCTTATTGACCCTGCCTCTCTCCCTAAAGAGGACCTGTCACACACTATTCCTATTACAAGGGATGTTTAGGTTTCTTGTAATAGGAATAAAAGTGATCAAAAAAAAGGAAAAAATAAATAAAAAAATGTAAACGCCCCTGTCCCTAGTAGCTTGCACTCAGAAGCGAAAACGCATGTAAGTCCCGCCCACATATGTAAACGGAGTTCAAACCACACATGTGAGGTATAAACGCGTGCGTTAGAGCGAGAGCAATCATTTTTGCACTAGACCTCCTCTGTAACTATAAACTGGTAACCTGTAAAAAAAAAAAAACAAGCGTAGCCAATGGAGATTTTTACGTCCCGAAGTTTGGCGCCATTCCAGTGTGTGCAATTTTAAAGCGTGATAAGTTAGGTATCTATTTACTCGGTGTAACATCATCTTTCACATTATCACAAAGAATTGGGCTAACTTTACTGTTTTGTTATTTTTTAACCACTTCAGCCCCGGACCATATTGCTGGTCAATGACCGGACCACTTTTTGCGATTCGTCGCTTTTACTCACAATTGTGCGGTCGTGCGACGTGGCTCCCAAACAAAATTGGCGGAATTTTTTTCCCACAAATAGAGCTTTCTTTTGGTGGTATTTGATAACCTCTGCGGTTTTTATTTTTTGCGCTATAAACAAAAATAGAGCGACAATTTAGAAAAAAAAATAATATTTTTTACTTTTTGCTATAATAAATATCCCCAAAAATATATAAAAAAAAAATTTCTCAGTTTAGGCCGATGCGTATTCTTCTACACATTTTTGGTATAAACATATCGCAATAAGCGTTTATTGATTGGTTTGCGTAAAAGTTATAGCGTCTACAAAATAGCGGATAGTTTTATGGCATATTTATTAATATTTTTTTTTACTAGTAATAGCGGCGATCATCGATTTTTATCGGTACTGCGACCTTATGGCGGACACATCGGACACTTTTGACACATTTTTAGGACCATTGGCATTTTTATAGCGATCAGTGCTAAAAAATGCATTGATTACTATAAAATGCCACTGGCAGGGAAGGGGGTTAACACTAGGGGGCGAGTAAGGGGTTAATTATGTTCCCTGTGTGTGTCCCAACTGAAGGGGGGGTGAGACTGACTTGGGGAAATGACAGATCGCTGTTCATACATTGTATGAACAGACGATCAGGCATTTCTCCCCCTGACAGGACCGGGAGCTGCGTGTTTACACGCACAGCTCCCGGTTCTCGCTTTGTAACGAGCGATCGCGGGTGCCCGCGGGCACCGGCGTCAGGACCAGGGGCGAGCGGGGAACGCTGATCATGAAGGGGAACTCCGCACCAAATTTCCTAAAAAAAAAACTGCGTGGGTTCCCCTTCAGGAGCATATCAGGCCCTTAGGTTTGGTAGGGATTGTAAGGGGGAACACCTACACCGAAAAAATGGTGTGGGGATTCCCCCCAAGATCCATACCAAACCCTTATCCGAGCACGCCGCCTGGCCGGACACGAATGGGGGTGGGGATGAGCGAGCACTCCCCCTCTTGAGCTGTACCAGACCGCATGCCCTCAACATGGGGGGTGTTGGGGCAGGGGGGCACTGCGCCCCCCACCTCAATGCACCTTGTCCCCATGTTGATGAGGACATCTTCCCGACAACCCTGGTCGTTGGTTGTCGGGGTCTGCGGGCGGGGGGCTTATCGGAATCTGGAAGCCCCCTTTAATAAGGTGGCCCCCAGATACCAGCCCCCCACCCTATGTGAATGAGTACCCCTACCCATTTACCTGGGGGGAAAATGTTAAGTTAAAAAAACACACTACACAGGTGTTTGAAGCAATTTATTAGTCAGCTGGGGGGTCGCGGCGGGCACCCTCCCCCTTTAAGCTCTTTTACATTGGGGGGTGCACCCGGTCTTCTCCATCGTTTTCTGCCGGGGGGGGAGCCGGTCTTTTCCGCCGCCTTCTGCCGGGGCACCCTTCCCCTTTAAGCTTTTTTACATTGGGGGGTGCGTCCGGTCTTCTCCGTCGTTTTCTGCCGGGGGGGGGGTCTTCTCCGCCGCCTTCTGCCGGGGCACCCTCCCCCTTTAAGCTCTTTTACATTGGGGGGGTTCTCCCGGTCTTCTCAATCGTTTTCTGCCGGGGGGGAGCCGCTCTTCTCCGCCGCCTTCTGCCGGGGCACCCTCCCCCCTTTAAGCTCTTTTACATTGGGGGGGGGGTGAGCACGGTCTTCTCCGTCGTTTTCTCCCGGGGGGGAGGCGGTCTTCTCCTCTGTCTTCTGTTCCCTCTTCTTCCGGGCTCCAGCGCGGGGCCCGGTCTTCTCCTTCGCTGTCTTATCTGTTCCCTCTTCTTCCGGGCTCCAGCGCGGGGCCCGGTCTTCTCCTCCGCTGTCTTCTCTGTTCCCTCTTCTTCCCGGCTCCAGCGCGGGGCCCGGTCTTCTCCTCCGCTGTCTTCTCTTCTGCCGGGCTCCACTGCGAGGGCTGGGTCTTCTCTTCTAGAGATGTTGACACAACGAGCTCTCCCATGGTAATGCCGTGTGAGCGCTGTGCAACGACTTATATAGGCATGGGGCGTGGTCACTGGGTGATACCACCCGGCGACCCCACCCCTTGTTACATCAGATTCCCGGGGCATGATTGGAATGTGATGTAACAAAGGGTGGGGTCGCCGGGTGGCATCACCCGGGGACCACGCCCCATGCCTATATAAGTATTCGCGCAATGCTCACACTGCATTACAGCGGGAGAGCTCGTTGTATCAACATCGCTAGAAGAGAAGACCGGCCCCCGCGGTGGAGCCCGGCAGAAGAGGGAACATAGAAGACAGCGGAGGAGAAGACCGGGCCCCGCGCTAGAGCCCGGTAGAAGAGGGAACAGAGAAGACCAGATACCCCTGCAGGTAACGGCGGAGGAGACCGGGCCTACCCCCCCTTGTAAAAGAGCTTAAAGAAGAAAGGGGGGGTCCGGCAGAAGACCCCCCAGCTGACTAATAAATTACTTCAAAAACCTGTGTAGTGTTTTTTTTAACTTAAGATTTTTTCCCCAGGTGAATGGGTAGGGGTACGATGTACCCCATACTCATTCACATAGGGTGGGGGGCCGGCATCTGGGGGCCACCTTATTAAAGGGGGCCCCTAGATTCCGATAAGCCCCCACCCGCAGACCCCGACAACCAATGGCCAGGGTTGTCGGGAAGAGGCCCTTGTCCCTATCGACATGGGGACAAGAGTGCTTTGGGGTGGGGGCGCAATGCCCCCCTGCCCCAAAGCACACACTTCCCTATGTTGAGGGCATTCGGCCTGGTACGGCTCAGGAGGGGGGGCGCTCGCTCGTCCCCACCCCTATTCCTGTCCGGCCAGGCGGCGTGCTTGGATAAGGGTTTGGTATGGATCTTGGGGGAACCCCCACACCGTTTTTTCAGGCGTAAGGTTTTCCCCCTTACGATCCAGACCAAACCTAAGGACCTGATGTGCTCCTGGAGGGGAACCCACGCCGGTTTTTATTTTAAATTTGCTGTGGAAATTTTTTTATTTAAGCTTCGACCAAAAATTTAAACAATAGACAAAATAAACAAAGTAACATAAAACAAACAACAAACATAATACCATCACACCACCGACCTCCACCCTCCAAGAAAATAACTGAAAAAAGTAAGGTATTTACAATAGGCTCACTGGTACAAGAAAAAGTCTTTATAGTCCATCAGAAAAAGCTTGTCCAGATCATTGCCAATAAAAACAACAAAACCAACTTAAAACAGCTCACTGGTACAGTAGGGAAATATTAAAGTCCATAGAAACCACTACTGTCCAGATCATCGCCAACCCACAACACACCCCACCACCATAACAACAAATACCTCCAACCCACATATGAGCGAGAACATGGTAATCAGACATGTCTGTAGCCTTATTTCAAAAATAAGCTATAAACAAAATCTAAGGGGGGCGAGAAAGGAAAGTTGCCCCTACCCATGGAGAGGGGCAGGGTCATGGCCTAAGGGGGCTGGAAGAGGAACCCCCTCCATAAATAGGCGCTCCTCTCAGGCCCGACCCTACCCCTCTCCAGATCCCGCACCTTCACAAATTCCCGAAAGATGTCACCCACCACCTCATGCACAGACAGGATTTTGTCCCTAGTGGACACCAAACACCGAGAGTGCCAAGTGTAATAAAGCACAACTACGCTGACTAAATAAAGTGACGATAACTCAAAACCCCTGTGGACCCTGAAGTCACCGTACACTCGCTCAGCATAGGTCAGGGCCGGAAAGTGGGGGTAGCCGATGGCACCCCCTACCTCTGTAAGAACCTCCATGTTGAAGGGACATTGGACCAGAAAATGGTCCATGGTCTCCAATGTCCCTCCACATTCCCGTCGGGGACATTCCCTGTCCCCTAGGTTCCGGTACTTGAGATTTGCACGGACATACAGCCGTCCATGGAACGACCTCCATGCAAGATCCCAAAACTTGTTCAGAATTCTGGAAGAATTCAAGAGGGCTAACCCCCCCCATGAGGACCCTCTAAGGACAGTCCCTTAAAGACAGGGGCTTCAAAATGTCCGAGGCCATGACCCTCAGGTACAGCTCACGCCCACCCAGAGAGCCCACCTCAAGGGCAGTTATCCGCCACTGCCTCAGTACCTTCAATGCCAGGGAGACGTAGGACGGGAGATACCCATGCGATCTCCTCAGATCGCCGGGCCTCCCCCCACTCCCTCAAGAACAGCAAGAGCCAGTCCTTGCATGAACATTCCCACCAGGAAGGCGCATCCACAAAGATGGACTGCAAGTTGTACTTTACAAAAATGATGATAAAGAACACCACCGGGTTGACCATGTTCAACCCTCCTTGCCTTCGCTGGCGGTATGTGACCTCCCTCTTGATCAGGTTCAGTCTGTTTCCCCACAACAGCAGGAAGAACAGACCATAGACCCGAGCATAGAGAGATGCTGGCAAAAGACACACACGTAGCTCACAAAGAGAAACTCAGGCAATAAGTACGTCTTGACCAAGCATACCCTTTCCCTCAGGGAAAGTTTCCAACCTCTCCAGGCCTTCACCTTTCGAGTGGTACTCACCAGCCTGCGCTCCCAATTTAGCTTGGGATAATCACCCGGGCCGAAATGAATGCCAAGGACTCGAATCTCTGGTACGGGCGTGGGGAACACGTCCGGAAGGGGGGGAACTGCTCCCCCTCCTTCCCCATCCAGAAAACTTCACTCTTGTCCCAATTGACCAGCGAACCTGACGCCTCAGAGTAGCACCCGATCTGGGATTCCACATAATGGGCCTCCTCACGACCAGATACCATCACAGAGACGTCATCCGTAGGCCACGACCCTCACTGCCGAAACCAGACCCCCGACAGGTCCCACTGGGAACCCCCCCCAGACGCCCGCAGTCTAGTCTCCTTACAAAGGGGTCAACCGCAAAGATGTACAGGAGGGGGCTCAATGGGCAGCCCTGCCGGACGCCAGAGTCCACAGCAAAGGCCCGACCCACCCAACCGTTGACAAGAGGGAAGCTCTCAGCACCCCTATACAATACCTGTAGCCAATCAACGAATTGATCAGGCAGACCGTATCTCCTCAGAAGCAGCCAAAGGTACTCATGGTTCACCCGATCAAACGCTTTAGCCTGATCCAGTGCAAGCAGATACCGCTCGCTGCCATCAGCCCTGCACCTTTCCACAGCCTCCCGGACGTTCAGGACGGCACTAAAAGTGCCCCGGCCAGGAATTGTGCAGTGCTGAGAGGGAGACAGCATCCTGCCCGCCAAAGCAGACAGACGTGTAAACAAGATCTTTGCCAGTATCTTCCTATCTGTGGTAAGAAGGGTGATCGGACGCCAATTCTCCACCACAGACGGATCTTTACTCTTTGACAGAAGGATCAGAGCTGACATTCTCATTGAGGGAGGCAGCAGGCCATAGACCAAACATTCACTAAACACGTCCCTCAGATGAGGAGCCAAGAGGCCCTTAAAGGTTTTGTAGAACTCGGCCGTGAGCCCATCGGGCCCAGGCGACTTTTTAGAAGCTAAAGAGCTGATAGCCTGCTCGACTTCAGCTACCGAGATCTTTTCTGTTAGAGAGTCAGGAAGGTCAGACCCCACTTTCAGCGGGGTCTCATTAAGGAATACCCTGACTTTCTCCATGTCTAGAGGCCGCTTCTTCAGGAGGTCCGAAAAGTGGTCTCTGACGACACCCAGGATTCCCGATCTGGACCGGACCAGAGATCCCGAGGCATCCTTCAGGCCGTGTAAGACCTTCGAACTCGCCGCCTCACCACAGCTCTTGTAGGGATCAGGAGAGATAAGCTTCCCATAATCCCTCTCAAAAACCAGGGAGGCGAGACGGTCATACTGACACTCCTTCATCTGCGCCTTCAGACCGGATATCTGTTCCCGAGAGCCCCCAGAGGACACCAGGCGGTCAAGCTGCCTGCGTAGTCTCTGGTAGGCCTGGTACTTGGAAGCTGCCCTGTACCCAGAGATTTCCCGGAAAAAGTCGCCAGACCTCTTTTTAACTACTTCCCACCACTCAAGGTGGGAGCAGTTGCCCTCACGGAGCGAGGTCTGGTCCAGGAAGAAAACCTCATAGGCTTCCCTAACCTCAGGATCCTCCAGTAGCGACCCATTCAGGTGCCACAAACCCCTCCCTTTCTGAGGAGTGTCGGCGACATTCAGGGCCACAGATACCATACAGTGATCGGAGAACTCCACCGACTGCAGCTCTGGAGCCGAGCAAGTAGAGTCCTCCTTTAAAAAAATAACTATCTAATCTACTCTTAGAACTACCTCAGGCAAATGTGAAACCAGTGAGGTTGGGGAGGTGACGAACGTGCACATCCACCAACCCGGCCTCCCTCACTATGCTATTCAAAAAAGTACTATCATATCCCAGAGGGTTGGCGGCACCTGCCCGGTCATTGGGCCTAGTGATCATATTGAAGTCACCACCAAAGATCACCTGCTGGGATGGAAAAAGATAAGGCTTAACCGCCGTAAGGAGGCTCTTCCTCTCCCTCTTGGTTTGAGGCCCATAAAAATTAATGAGCCGGAGGAATTGCCCCCCTCACAACGGCGTCCACCACCAGACATCTACCAATCTCCAATTCAATCACTCGCCAGCAAGCCACCGAACCAGTCTTAAAAAGGACCGCAACCCCACTGCAGGGCTCGGCCGCAAGAGACCAGAGGGAGGGCCCACATCTCCACTCCCTCTTTGCTAAATGCATCTCTGCCACAGATGCCAGCCAGGTCTTCTGCAAAAACAAAATGTCAGCTTCAACACGGCTGAGAAAATCAAAGGCCATAAAGCGAGCTCCTGTAGAACGAATATTACCCTCTCCAATCTCTGTATTGGAGAGGGTACCGCCATCAAAATGATTGAAAGGGTCACGTTCTCCTTCATACTACAAACACCAAAACATATTTACATATTTACACTCCCTCCTCCTCTGAGTCCGAGGAGGAGGAGAGGATACCAAATGGGTTCCCCAGGGACACCCCACTTCGTGCCCCTGGGGGAACCCCACCCTTCACAGGGGACCTCCCGCCCCCAGATTTAGCAGCCTTCCCCTTCTTCTTTTTGCGTCTCACCTGCTCCCACTCCTGCCATCTCTCCGAGGTGACTACGCTACCCCCCTCCTCAGACCCGCTGCTCGAGATTTCCCTCTTAGATGAGGCCCGAGCAGCCTCCGTCTCCATGGCCACAAGGCCAGAGGAGACCCTGGGTCCAGAAGGGGGGGATGGGAGAGGCAGGAGGGGGGGCAGAGACAGGGGGAGGACAGGAAGGGGATCAGACTTGGGAGAAGAAGAAGGGGAGAGGGGGGACGGGACTAGGGAGGGGAAGATGAAGGGGGGTTGCATGTGGAGGCAGATGGAACAGGTTTAGGAGGGGGAGGGGGAAGGGGAATGGGGATCGGCCCTGCAACAAAAGGAGGGGAAAGCCGGGTGCCCGGACCCTCAGGCCCAGGACCCCCAGGCCTCCCCGACTCCTCCCCACCAGCTTCGCCTTCCAGAGGATCGGGAGCCTCCTGGCCAACTGAGCCTGTGTCTCCCGGGGGGGAGCCCCTCGCCCACGCCTGCTCCGCCTTCTTTGAGGCTGTGGGCCTGTTGGTCCCTCCGGAGGGGCATTAGGGGCCCCAGGATCCCCATCCCCCCGGCCATCACTCGCTGGGGGAGCTTTGGCCGCTCCCAGCCCGGGAGGTCCCCCCCCTGAGAAAGGACCCCAATATGCTTTGGGGCACCTACTGAATGGGTGCCCCATCTCACCACAAATGTTACAACAGATCTTCCCACATGAGTCGGACTGGTGGCCAAACTCAAGGCACCGGCTACATCTGACCACCGTACAGTCCGAACTCATGTGGGTCGGGCTGCCACACTAAACCCCCTTGGCGGTAAACCCGATCGTGACTCGGGGTAGGTTTCCAATGTTAGGATCGGTATCCCCGAGTCACGCTCAGGGTGGACGTGCAGAGTGTGCAGCGGCGCGGCTTACCTTTTCGCTGGATCCACAGGCAAGTTACTTACCTTGTTCCTGGATCCAGCGATGCCACCCCGCTGTGTGAGCGAGCGAGTCCTCCTTGCTCGATTCACAGTGTCCCTGTGTGCCGCCGATCTCCGTTCCCTGCGACGTTACGACGCACGGGAGCGGAGATCGGCGCCAAATTCAAAAAAGTAAACAAACACTTTACAAACAGTATACTGTAATCTTATAGATTACAGTACTGTATGTAAAGAATACACACCCCATTGTCCCTAGTGGTCTGCCCAGTGTCCTGCATGCACTTTTATATAATAAAAAATGTTCTTTCTGCCTAAAAACTGTAGATTGTCCAAAAGTGTCCCTTTATGTCAAAAATGGTTTTAGATCAGCTAGAAAACAGCAATAATAAATTATAATCACTTGCAGAAATGTGCGATAGCGATTTGTGGGGAAATTTGTCATAAAAAAAAAATAATATTGACAGCGACAATTCTGCAACTGAGCAAATTTCAGTGATTGAGTGGATTACATTATTGAATAATTTTTATTATAATTATATTATTATTTGTTATAATTATTTATAATTATTTATTTTATTATAATTTTATAATTTTGTTTTAAAAAAAAAAAATCATACCCGGGATGCCTACAAGACTCTTGCTTGGTCAGATTTAAGTGAGTTATTTCTAAAAATTACAGGCCTACAGTATAAAACGCCAAATTTCCTTGCAAAATAATTGTACCGCTTTTGGTACGTAATTCCAGACAGAATCATACCGCTGTTGCCCTCCCTCTTGAGCCGGATCCTGGTCAACCAAGCCCCGGTCCAAACCCCGCGCTCATCGAGGTTCTTTCTCAGGGGGGTTTGCAATTGCCCGTACCTCCCGAGCCAGGTGGCAATGTCCTCCGGAGGGAGCGACTCATTCCTCACCAGGATGGTGATGTTCTTTACCTCCTCCTGCCTGGAGATGGGAATGAGCCGATACTTTTTCCAAGGGTCAACGCCCCTCACCAGCCCAAAGCTGGTGATGAAGCATTCCATACACACGGGAGTGACAAAACTGATGTCAAACTCCCGCGTGTTGGTGGGGTGGATGACCGCAAAGAGGTCACCCACCCCAAAACCCAAGGAAAGTACCAGGCCCACCACCTCACCTCGGGCGGGGCAGGGGTCCGGACCCTCGTACCTGAGCTGGATAACATTTCTACGCCTCCTCTCTGGACCACCTGTACCCCTCGTCCACGCCGACCCCTGCATCCTTTCCTGGTCAGCAGGGGGGTGCGGAAATTCTTGGCGCCAAACCTGGCTATACAGGTGGTCCAGAGGGGCACAAGAGCCCGCCACCTGGGCAAAAGAGCGACCCCCCTTTAGGGCAGACAATAAGTTGGCCTCCGGAGACCCCTGTAAGATGTTCTTCGGAAGTGGGGCACCCCCCTCAGCACCCCCAGAAGTGGGGAGGGGGCGGGGGGCCCCCATCCCTGCCGGTGGTGTTGCACCCACCCCCGCTGATCTATCCTGACCACCCTGACCCACCACCCTTGGCCTGACTACAGGCTCCTCCCCCCGGGGCTACAGCAGAGGGGGGCACCTCCCCCACCAAACTCCCCCACCCAGACCCCTCTGCGACCTCACCAGCCCCTTGGGACTCAACCTGTACTGGGGGGGAGCCCCCCTGGGACCCCTCCAACTGCCGGATAAAGTCATAGGCTGCACAGTCCACCAGGAGGGGTCCCACCTGACATGCCCCCCATCCCGTCTGTGCTGCAGGGAGCCCCTCGTGGCTTGTGGTAGTGTCCATGGGGACCTGGGGGGCAGGCGGCTTACTGTCCATAAAACCGTCCTAATCTTTACCGTCCATACCGTCCTTAGCCTGCCGGGGGTGCCTGGAGGTGCCCGCTGCAGCATCCGGGACTGGGCAACCCCCGCACCCCCGGCCTCTCCTCCAAGCCGGTGACACCAGCCGCAAATTTGTGGGGGGGGGGGGGTTTTGGCACTTCTGGTCACGGGGGGGGGGTCATTTCCGGTCGCGGGGGGGGGGGGGGATCACTTGCGGTCACGGGGGGCGAGCACTGGATGGGAGCTGGCCACATCTCCCTTCCCTGAAAAGAGGCTGGTTCACACTGGGGAATGTGGCCTCAGCTGCTCCTCCCCCAGCAGCCGGCGCCATCTTGGCCACACTACACACCAGCTGTTTGCCTGAAGAGGACTTCATTATTACACCTCCACCATGCACCTGCCCCTCTCCCAGTGACAAAGCAGCTGCAGGAGCAGTCCCTGGCGCTTTCACTGCCAGATCATCCCGCTCTACTGCACGCTGACGGGGTCATGGAGGCCGGCACATGGTGGGCCCCAGCTGTGGCAGCATGACCATCCTGAGGGAGCCTGGGTATGCTGACCTGTATACGCCGGGGGGGTACCTCCGGAGGCCGGATGCTGGTCCTTCACCTGGGCTGAGGGAGGCCATACCTCCCCTCTTCCCGGGCTGGAGGCTGGTCCTGGTGGCTGGTCTCTGGAACTCAGGAGCTCTGGAAGACAGGTCTTCTCACTGCTCCAGCAGGAAGTGGAATGATCAAAGTGGGAGGAGCTGGAACCAATTTGGTGTGGAGTTCCCCTTCATGGTCAGCGTAAGCTGAAAACAATTCGGGAATTCACGTGCGCCGCTTCAAGCCACGCAAAGCCAGCTATGCTGCTTAATATTTACCAATATTGTGCCGGCGTAGTGAAGTGGCGTGCGTAAGTGGCCGAATTTGCCGCTTGTGCATGCGCAGTACACAAATAAACCCCCTGGAGGTTTAAATGTACTTGCCGACGTAGCCGCTCGTTTTCACAAAAATCACTTTCACTTTCAATTCGGCTCGTAAAACTTAAAAAAAAACACATGTCACTACACTTCCCCACATCACCCCACATCTCCCCTAATAAACTCTCTCACAAACACCTTCATTTTACATTTCTTAATGCCGTGCGCCAGGTCCATAGAGGCGCACCATGTGCACCCTCCTGGGCGCACTAGGCATTCTAGTAAATAAGGAATTTTGCTGCTTTAGCAGCGCATTCCTTTAGTAAATGTCAAAACGGCTGTTGCTCCAGTCTTTGCTCCATGAATCATGGAGAAAAGGCTTGGTAAATCAGCACCAGTGTGTAATACATTCATATACTTTTTGTCAGTGTAGGGAGAGGTTGGCATTTCCAGCAGGGACAGACTTTAGCGACACAAATCGCTACCTAACAGGTCCACAAAAGCCCTTTCAAGCATTGGAATAGGTGTGCTGCTTGCTCTGCAGTATATAGGTGTAATATACACTTATAATATACTTTCGAATATAGAAAGCATATTATAGTGGATTTGTATTGTGCAGCATTGTAACTGGCAGTGTATTTGGTTACTGCTGAATATTTGCCTCTTTCGCTGCGTTACCTCTGCTACACACATTAAAAAAAAAATCCTGAAAAAAAAGTTTCATAACTGGTGCGATAAACCAGTGGCCTCCCAAAATGACAGATTTTGTTTTATACCTTCTTCCACATATACTGTGCTTCTCTAGAGACTTTTGTCACAGGGTCATGACTGGTGTACTACTAGTGTCTTTGCTACTTAAACCAATAACAAACCCCAAAACCTCTTAACCCCCTATATAAACCATGCAACACCTACTGGATTAAATGGCCTCCAATCAGCTCACGAGACAATGACTTCCTCCTTCATTTCACTCTTCAGCACGATTGACCAATAGCCCCCACCTAACCAGATAGGGAAGGTGCCCATCCCATGACAGGCCCCGACTCCTACCAACCATCTCAGGTATATACATCCCATATATATATATATATATATATATATATATATATATATATATATATATATATATATATATATATATATATATATATATATATACCAACCACCACCCAACCCTCAGGAACCCCAGACCAATGCCAACGTCCACCTGAAACACAAAAATAACATTAAAAACAAATACCCATACCAGACACTTCCACAGGGAGGGAGGGAGGGAAAAAACAGTCTGTATGTTACCTCTACCATGAATAGGGCCGGAATGACCAGCCCCGCCCACCCACTACTTTTAACAAACCCTCCTCGTGCTAGGTAACCCCACCCCTAAGACCTCACTTCCCTATCCTGTGTGTGCACCGCACAGTGTTCCCCCAGTCATGTGGCCCCTCCGCCTGGGTTCCCCTTCTATGGGGCTTTCTTTTAAAAAATGACAGGCAGAGGAAGGGGCAGGCCCTTCCGCAGGGATGGTAGGGGTAGGGCAAGAGAACCAGGCCGGAGCCAAAGTGGGAAGTGGCACAATGTTCGTTCGATTACATCGAAGAACGCACCAGACTTGGTTGAGTGGCTCGCTACAACACCATCACCACCATATACCCTCCGCTTGAGTCACAGGAATTATTTTCCGATGCATCAGAAGACATTTTTGATGTGCAGCCATTGGATCAGGAAGAGGAGGTAGCAACAGCCGGCACTCAGCATTCTGACGACAGTACTCAGATCAGCCCAAGGAGGTTGGTGCCCACTGTTGCTGCCTACTCCAAGATCTCTATTGTTAGTGATGGGGAAGGTGACGTTGATGATGACGTCTCTACAGACGTTACGTGGGTGCCCACAAGAGAGGAAGAGGAGGGGAGTTCAGAGGGAGAGATGGACCAGCAGATAGGGAGGAGAAGCGAGCCGAACTTACATTGCACAGGAGGGACAAACCAGACTCCTAATGTATCAGGAGTGAGCAATCAACCATGTACGGTCACATCTGGCGCTCCCAGGACGCCGGCCCATGGCTCTGCAGTGTGGGCTTTTTTTTACGTTTCCACTGCAGACAATAGTGTTGCCATCTGCAGCCTTTGCAGTCAACGCATAAGTCGCGGTAAGCCCAACACATACCTAGGGACGACCGCCTTAAGAAGGTACCTGGCCTCCCATCACCGAGCCTAGTGGGAACAACGCCATCAGAATCTACAAATCCACACTCCAAGCTCTCACCGTCCAGCCTTTTCTCCTTCTCCTTCCCTTCTATGCTCACAATTTTCCTCCACTCCACCTTCCATCATGCCTTCCTCACGTTTTTCTGCAAAAAGGCAGGCTTCCGTGGCCCAAATGTTCGATTGTAAAAAAACGATGATGCCGGATAACCCTCTTGCCCAATGGTTGACCGCTGGCGTGTCGGAACTGATAGCCTGCCAACTACTACCATATAAACTGGTGGACTCAGAGGCCTTTCGAAAATTTGTGGCCATTGGAACACCACAATGGAAGGTCCCAGGAAGGACATTTTTTTCACAGAAGGGCATCCCAGAGCTATATGGCCATGTTCAGCGGCAAGTGAATGTATCTCTGGCACACAGTGTCGGTGCCAAGATACATCTGACCACAGACACGTGGTCTCAAAAACACAGGCAGGGAAGGTATATAACTTTTACTGCCCACTGGGTGAACCTTCTAATGGCCGTCAAGCATGTAACCGGTGGCACCCATGTATATTTGATTTTACCGCTACGGATTACATGCAGGCCTGCCTCTTCTTCTCCTCCTCCTCCTACTTCATCCTCCCTCTCCTCTTTGGCTGACTCCTCATTTTCCGATGCTACCATCTCTTCCGCTGTGCCGCACAAGATCCCCAAAACCTATTCGACATGCCAGGTGAGACGTTGCCATGCTGTGCTGCGTCTGTTGTGCTTTTGGAAGACAAGAGCCACACTGGTCCTGCACTCCTTTCAGCTTTGCGTTCGCAGGCAGATCAGTGGCTAACACCGCTCAATTTGACAGTTGGTAAAGTGGTGTGCAACAACGGTGCCAATCTGCTGAGCACACTGAAACAGGGCAACATTACACACGTGCCATGCATGGCACACGTCCTGAACGTGCAGCGATTCGTTGCCAAATACCCTGGGCTCCAGGATGTCTTGTGGCAGGCCAGGAAAATCTCGGCCCATTTCAGAAGATCTTACACGGCCATGGCTCACCTTGCTGACATTCAGCGGTGACACAACCTGCCGGTCAGACGTCTTATTTGTGACTGCCCAACGCGGTGGAACTCAACATTGTATATGCTTGATAGGCTGCTTCAGCAGAAACGTGCAGTTAACGACTACCTGTACGAACTCTGCGGCAGGACATGTTCTGGGGAGCTTGGTTTTTTTGCACCGCGCCAGTGGCTGCTCATGCGCGACTCATGCAGACTTCTGCGGCCATTTGATGAGATCACCAAACTGGTCAGTCGCAGCCAGGGCGCCGTCAGTGACATCGTACCTTACGCCTTCTTTCTGGAGCATGCATTGCGTTGTGTCATTGATCAAGCCGTCGAGGAGCAGGAAGATGAGGAAGTCGCAATGCTGGATAAATTCCCAGGGGGGGGGGCTACTCCACCTGAGACAAGTCAACAACGGAAGTCTGAAGAGGAGTCAGAGGAGGATGGTGCCGGGGCAGAGGAGGAGGAGCAAGAAGAGCATGCTTTAAACCTTTCTGGGATCCCTGGTGTTGTCCGTGGATGGGGGGAGGAAAACGAGGACGACATTATCCTGGATGATGAGCAGGAGCCAGGCCACTACACCACTTCCAGTTTAGTGCAAATGGGGCCTTAATGCTCCAGTGTTTTAAGAGGGACCCCCATATAAAAAGCAAAAAGGGCAAGGACCAGTACTGGGTGGCAACGTACTTAGACCCCTGGTACAAACAAAACATGGTGGAAATGTTACCACCATCACAGAGGGCTATCAGAATGCAGCACTTCCAGGCCTTGCTTCAAGAAATGCTGCATTCTGCTTTTGCATCCGCTGGCAGAGGAATTTCCACTCACAGAGAAACAGTTTTGGGTACCAATCCAACAGCGCCTGCAAGAAGAGGGTGGTTTGAAGATGTCTTGGTCACTAATGATATGAGATCATTATTTCAGCCGACCCATCGACAGCTGTCCTCCGGATCCAGCATCAGGGAATGCCTAGACCGACAGGTGTCCGACTACATCGGGTTAACGGCCGATGTGGACGCATTGAAAAGTGATAAACCCCTGGACTACTGGGTGGGCAGGCTTGACCTCTGGCCAGAGCTTGCACAATTTTCAATGGAACTTTTGGCTTTCCCCTTATCCAGTGTCCTGTCCGAAAGGATGTTCAGCGCAGCAGGGGGATTGTGACTGATAAGCGCACTCGCCTAGCTCACAACAGTGTTGACTACCTCACATTTATAAAAATGAGACCAGTAGACCATGCTTCATTCAAATTCAGGTGAACGCCTGTGGGCAAATATTTTGGGGCCTGTACTGGCTGACACTTTTTTCTGTATCTGGTGAATGCCTAATGTACCACCAGTCACAGAATACAAGGTTGTTTGCTGTCAGGTGAACACCTGTGGCCGTGGGCTAATTTTTGAGGCCTGTAATGGCCGACACTTACTTCTGTATCCGTTGAATGCCTAATGTACCACCAGCCAAAGAATACAAAGTTGTTTGCTGTCCGGTGAATGCCTGTGGCTGGTTGCTAATTTTTGGGGCCTGTAATGGCCGACACTTACTTCTGTATCCGGTGAATGCCTAATGTACCACCAGCCACAGAATACAAAGTTGTTTGCTGTCCAGTGAACGCCTGTGGCCATGGGCTAATACTATATGTACTCTCAAAGTACCTGAGCTATTTTGCCTTTCATATGCAATTAATACTTGTTACTACAAATACTATTGGCCAGATTCAGAGAGAGTTACGCCGGCGTATCAGTATGAATTACACAGGTTCTGTGGCTGATTTAATGCAGGTAAGGCACCAAATGAGTCTAATTACCACCTTAATTAGCCACAGAACCTGTGTAATTCATATGTGTTCTGTTTTAAAGGGATGAGGTGGCAACCCTACCCAGAACTGAAAATCGTCTCTAGTGCGGATGAAAGATTGACGCTGGCTCACAAATCTTGAAACCCTGCTTTGATGCTCCAGAAGGTTTTTGTGAAATTTCATCAGAATACAGACGCTTTGAAAGATTTTTGTCTGTATGTTTTTATTTTAAACGTTTATATTGTAGTGTTAACGTGTGTTAGGCCTGTAACCAGTGCATACACTGGGGAGTAAAGGGGAGTGATCACCCCTGGATATGTGATATAGCCTGCAGATTGACAGGATAAACCACACATCTTTGCGGAAAGAGTGGGAGAAAATATTTTTATTTTTTATGAATTTTTATTTTATTTAATTTTTTAAAAAAATTTAAGCTTTTAATTTTTTATTACCCACGTGCTTTTCCTAGAGAATGTTTAATGTGGCCTGCAATCTAGGAGGACTAGAAATCAGTGGTAAGGAGATAATATCCTGGTTTGGAAGAGCATTAGTTTTAAATAGCTTGATAGCAGTTTTTTTTTGTTTGTGGTGATTCAGGTGTGTATTGTCTAAGCAACTGGTCAAACAGGTTTCAGTGTGGCTAGTTGCAGATTTAACATAACAATGGATCTTCTTGGAAAACTACTTAACAAGAATGGTTTTAATACTGTACAAAAGAATGCTATAAGACATGAAATTATGGATATCTTGGGCAATATAATGAATATAGCTAAAAAATGGAAAATTGTATCAAATACTTACCGTAATTTTCTTTTCCTGACGCCAAACCATGGCAGCATACTAGTGATAGAGCTCCGCCTCTTGACCACTCCCTCAGGACCAGTGGATAGCATAAATTAAGGCATGGTTAGCCGCCGTCCTATTCTTTGTAACAAGCCACATACCGAACGCACATGGGTGGGCTCATATGCTGCCATGGTTTGGCGTCAGGAAAGGAAAATTACGGTAAGTATTTGATACAATTTTCCATTTTCCTGATGCCAACATGGCAGCATACTAGTGATAAATAACTAGCTGACAGGGTGGGGATCTACTTGTCCAACCAATCCTCTAATTAGGATGAGACAGAGGACTAAATAGTCCTTCCTACAAAGTTCCCTGATGACAGGACCCCCGGGTCTATTCTGTCAAGTTTGAGTAAGAATGGTGGGAAGACCACGATACCCCTCTACAGATGGGCACCACAGGCTCTTTTGAATGTGTTGCCTATGAGGCTTCAACTGCTCTGGTAGAGTGCTCCGCCACTGCTGACGGAGGCTTGCAACCCCTAGTCCTATATGTACAACCAAGCCTGCTAGGGTCCAGGCAGTAACCTCTTTCCCTTGATTCCCAGCTGGAATGATAAATGGTTTATTTAGATGACCTGAAAGGGACAATTGAGGACAGATACTACTTTAAAGTTATGAAAAATTATCATGCCATGTTTGTGGCAAGATGATCTACAAGACCAACTCTACTCCTTTTGGAAAGAAAAGAACATATATATATATTTTTTTTTTTACTTTGAAGCTCCAAGAGCTTGAATCTCCGAAAACCTTCTGCCTAAAGTTCTTGAAATTTATACTGCCTTATAAGTAATGGCCTGAACCGAACACTGCTCTGTTGGAACGAACGGTTGAACTGATATGAGAACCAGCAACTCCAATATATCTTTTCCTTGGAGACCTACTCTCCAAAAACTCAAAAGTTGTACAAACTGAAAGATTCTTGGCCCATTTAAATGTGTTATTGTCGATATAGTCGACGCTCGTGAGTTGTGATGATAGGCTAAGGCCTGGAGGAAGTATAGAACAGCTGGCACTGAAAGGGCAGTAGGATGAATGTCTCGCTCTACCAAGAAAAGGCAAACTTGTTCCAGAATTAGGCCTAGATGTTGTAAGTAGAATGTCTTCTCGCACACAACAAAGTAGAGATCACTCTGTAGTGAAACTGGAGCAACCGAGTTGCCCACCCTCCCCCTTTAGTACCCCTGCTTGCATCCTCAGTCTGCATAGGTAATGGAGGGGCAACGACTTCTGTATGGCCAGGGAAAACCGAGGGCCTCCTGGTCAATATGGAGGACTGGCTATGACAACTATGTTCTCTGTTGACAGCCTCAAGAGGAATCTCATTTACAGGAAATGTTGGGGAAAATATATAGGTTAGATTAGAGTCCAAGGGCCACAGCTATGGAACGCTCTGCTAATGGACATCCGCATGGAAGAAAACCATCGGGCCTTCAGGAAGAAACTTAAGACCCACCTCTTCTGAAAGATAAGGAAAACAATGGATGGAAAAAGCACCTTGAGGCGATTTAGTTCTCAGGTGTAGCGCTATACAAGTTTTTCACTCACTCACTCATTGCAGTCCCATGGAGAGATCAGAGCATCTGCGCCTTCGGGTGCGGAAACAAAGTCAGACATACCCAAAGTTTGCGATTACTCTGGGAAACAAGGAGGTCTGTCTGTGGTAAGCCCCACCTGTGGACCAGGTCAGAGAAGACCTGGGACATAGACCCTCGTTGTGCTCTGGGAAGCTTGTACTTGTTAAAAAAAATCCGCTGGGAGGTAAACTGCTTCTGGAATTTTGCTGGTGATCTTCCATCCCAGGCGTTATGGGTTATATCTCTCTCACTAGCATATTGCCGTGAGTTTCACCCTGGAGCTGAATATAGGCAACTACTGCCCTGTTTCTCAACTGCAAGGAGACTGGTCTTCCTTGACTCTGTGTAGTAAGGCCAAAGTGCTAAAAAAGGCTGCTTGAACCCCAGCGCGTTCAAGATTACCCTCCTTGGCTGGAAATCCCCGCTTGCCTTGACCGAAATTCCCTCACAGTGCATCTTCCCGAGTGTCTTGTAGACATGATTCGTAGCAATTCTTCAGTGTAAAGGTCCTAACAGACCGAGACTTGCTCAAGGACTTTCCATCACTGCGGACCGCTACTCATATTGGGTAACACTGTTATTAGCGGTGTTCAATCCTGTTTCCTCCCTTGCAGAATTCTTGAAATTGAAGTTGTAATTTGCGCAGGTGCCCATGCACCCCAGGAATCATCTGTATGCATGATGATGTTGTGCCCAGATGACTAAGGCACTGAGAAACCATCAAACAAGCGGAAGTATACTTCCTCAGAATTCTGTTCTTGACCGTCACCAATTCCTCTGATAGACATAAGAGGAACTAAAGCACCCCCAGGTACACTAACCGTTAGAATGGAGACAGTTGGTTTTGCTTTCCCTCTAAGGTGTGAGGATAGGATAGGCATCCTGACAATCCAGCAACAGCATCCAGCCATGTGGTTGTACTGTTTAATGGACTTCATCTTAAAGATCTCAAAGAGGGCCCAGAAAGGTTCGACCTCTTCCGATCTGCTACTAGACACTAGCCAACATCCCCTGCAAACTCCAAACAGGATTGTATAGAAAACCTGCAATCCCTTGAGTCTGAAGTGTATTGTAGCATTGTAAGCATTGAGAAAATAATAAAAAGCAGGTGGTGGCGCCAACCTAAAGTGTAGAATATAGACTGATGTCAATTAATAATTAATATTGTATAAGTGATATAATAAAAACCAGAAACCAAAAAATGTTACGTGGTGATCCAAAAACCAAAAAACAAATAACAAATAAAATCAAATCAAAGTTGCGTGGTGATCCAAAAACCAAAAAACAAATAAAATCAAATCAAAAAAAGTGTTCCAGTGCTAAAATCTCATTCCTTCTCTGCTTCATGCAAAAGTTTGAGTGAATCAATAAAAATATATATAGTGCAATGTGCTTTCAACAAACAGTATTCATACTGTAAGTAAAACAGTCTTTATGCAGAAAAAGTCCCATGCAATAAAAATGATTGAAACAATTAAAAAGTGCTGTGTGCTTCTTCCACGTGAAAACAACGTAAATGTAAATCTTCTGTGCAAAAAAACGTGCTCTCTCCCTGTGGTCCCGCACTCACCAGATACTTGAACCCCTGCAGGGGTAACAGGCGTTCCCAGTATAATATACTGACAAATCCCTGGATCTAAAAACTCCACCGCTCAGAAGAGGAGACAAATAGATTGCCCAATAGTGTGATACCGTTTTTAAATGATCAATAATTTTTTATTCACATTAAACAGGGTACTCACATTTAGTAGACAAGTTAAAACACATAAAGCATAAAAACGTGTGCTGTAGCTTAGAGTAGCGTCTGCTCTACCGGTTTCGTCGATCTGACGTCATCTGGAGCGCGCTCCAGATGACGTCAGATCGACGAAACCGGTAGAGCAGACGCTACTCTAAGCTACAGCACACGTTTTTATGCTTTATGTGTTTTAACTTGTCTACTAAATGTGAGTACCCTGTTTAATGTGAATAAAAAATTATTGATCATTTAAAAACGGTATCACACTATTGGGCAATCTATTTGTCTCCTCTTCTGAGCGGTGGAGTTTTTAGATCCAGGGATTTGTCAGTATATTATACTGGGAACGCCTGTTACCCCTGCAGGGGTTCAAGTATCTGGTGAGTGCGGGACCACAGGGAGAGAGCACGTTTTTTTGCACAGAAGATTTACATTTACGTTGTTTTCACGTGGAAGAAGCACACAGCACTTTTTAATTGTTTCAATCATTTTTATTGCATGGGACTTTTTCTGCATAAAGACTGTTTTACTTACAGTATGAATACTGTTTGTTGAAAGCACATTGCACTATATATATTTTTATTGATTCACTCAAACTTTTGCATGAAGCAGAGAAGGAATGAGATTTTAGCACTGGAACACTTTTTTTGATTTGATTTTATTTGTTTTTTGGTTTTTGGATCACCACGCAACTTTGATTTGATTTTATTTGTTATTTGTTTTTTGGTTTTTGGATCACCACGTAACATTTTTTGGTTTCTGGTTTTTATTATATCACTTATACAATATTAATTATTAATTGACATCAGTCTATATTCTACACTTTAGGTTGGCGCCACCACCTGCTTTTTATTATTTTCTCATACCTTTCTCCATTTTTGTGGGGATTTTTGCAGGGGCAGCCACTCACACTAATTATACTATTCCTACTACCTGAGATCCTTATTATTAATTTGAAAATATTCTGTAGCGCAGATTCACTTTTTCCTTTCTTATTGTAAGCATTGTAGCAGCACACCTGTTGTGGTGGACTTGGCATATGCGTGGGAGAGAAATGGTCTGGAGGAGGAGCAGTGAGGAATTTCCCGAAGTGACCATGAGTGCCTGATACCTTCATCCAAGGACCTGTACCACATGCTTTCCAGAAACACGTAAAGTGTGCCCTCTAGATTTTACCTCAAGGCTCCATTTCACTATTGCAACCCCAAAGTCACGTGATCTTGCTGCGATTTTTGCAGTTATAATTTTTTTTTTTGCTGCAATTTTGATGCGACTGGAAACAATGCCTGTGTAAGTCGCATCAAAGTGGGATCAAAGTAGTTCAGGGACTATTTTGAAGTCGCTGCCACTTGAAGTCGCACAAACATAAACGATACTTCATTGGAAATCATGGGGAACGGCCTGTCATGCGACTTTCCAGTCTCAAGTCGCACTAAAGGAAACTGAGCCCTAGAGCTTGGGCATGCACTTGTGTGACTGATTTTTTCCCAGAAGTCTGCACTAAGATACAAGTCAGACTTTTACACCCACTGCTACAAAAATTTCATTTTTTGGCAAGATACTCCCAAAAGGAAATCATGTCTAAAGGGATGCAGACCCTGTCACTCTCATCAGAGTCCTGCAGGTGCAGCAGCTGGTTGATATTTATTAAACCATTCCCATTATACTCGCCCAACACATGGACTGATTATTGCTGGAACCTGCAGAAGCTACAGAATGTAGGAGCGGGTTGACCCTTAGCTTGTTCAGGGTATACAGTTTTGACAGCCTGTTTATATGGGCATTTTTCTCTAGCTCCTTCAATTCCTTCCCACTTTTGTTTCTAGGAAGCAATACTCAGCCCAGGGTCTCAACCGTATGGCCTCCCTAGCCACCAAAGTGCCAGGATGCTCTTCAAGTGGTTTAAAAAGCAACTATGTGGGACTTCCTGTGCAGCCTCCATATCCCGAGTAGCAAACTGCTGTATCTGTAATATATGTAGCCAGGCCTCCTTCAGTCTAACGAGAACCACCAGAGCCACGAGTTGCTGACACCCCTTCACATACAGTGGGTCGTAAGGTATAATGGGTGCAGTGCAAAGTAGATTTATGGGCGCCAGACACCTAGGGTGTGTCACCTGTCCAGGATTCACCAGGACAATTTGGGGTTTGAATCATGTGTCAGGGCCTCAGTCTGCAAAGCGATTCCATCTCTCCTCAACAGAACTCTGGGAGAGAGGATTAGGGCCAGGACACCCCAGGCAGCCGCAACACCAACCCGGCAGACTCCAAGACTTCTACAGAAGGACAGCCACGCAGGTAAAAGCATCCAGCAAAATGCCACATCTGCACTGATAGGAACGCTGTCTCCTATGGCAACAGTCTACAACAGTTTACAATACAAGTGTAACAGTAGCTTCAGGTAATTGAGGCAAGTTCAAAACTGAATCTTGTGCCACTTTTATCAATAATAAAGACATTTGGCATTACCTGTTAGCTGCATACTTCTCCAGGCAGTGTCTACTCACCAGCTTCCTGGGCATAGGTACTGTGCCATAGGCCCTGCAGGACTTTTGCTGGGGCACCGGCTATGGGGAAGAGGAGCGAAGACGTCTTCCTTGGAAATTTTCTCCTGAGTGGGGGCGCCATCCAGGCTATGCTCCCCTGAAGAACGTCCGCGTTGCCTTGGCCCTTTTGAGAGCGTGGGCATGCGGGGCTGAAGCAAATCAAAGCAATCCGCACAAGAGGGCACTCTTTTTCCTGAAAACTTACCTATACGGTGGTCCCCACCCTAGTTGTTGAGGGTCTTTGTATTATAAGCAGTAACTGACTCTTGATCTGTGGAGAAATGGGACGGCCAGCTGAGGTAAGGATAGCTGAAAAAGAGCGACAGAAGGAGCAGGAGAAGCCATAGGAGAAAGGATTCCACTTTCCTTCCTGATTTATCTACATACACCTACATCTGTATATACACCTACACACACACATATATATATATATGTATACATACCTACCTGCAGAGGGTCAGTCTGGGGCGGGTTAAGAAGGGGTTAATTGAATAGGGTAGGAACTTCCCTTTCAGACCTGATTGTCAGCTGAGCTGAACATGTCAGAGATGAGCTGTGTGTGGAGAGAGAGAGAGAGAGAGAGAGAGAGACAGACACAGACACAGACACAGACACAGACAGCAGCATGCTGTGTGAGAGGATCCATTGTTGGATTGTGTACCTACTGGGGTGAGCAAAACCATATCAGAGACTGTAGCTCTGGCTATAGCCGTGTACTTTGTCTATATATCAGCCTCTTGGTTAAAGAGACTGAACCTTTCCTATCTCTGTACCTGTGTTAGAAGACAAGCCTGTAGTTTCTCCTGTTTGTTTTGCTGAAGCAGTGAATAAAAAAGGTAATGAAAGACAAAAGAGGGAGATATAGGTAAAAGGTACAGGAGACCATGTATGGCACAAGGGGCCAAGAGAGATAAAACATAGCTGGCCCCTCCCATATTCCACAAGCGCTGCAGTTATCAATTTTAAAAGCAGATTTCGTTCCTAAAGAGGAAACACTGCAGGGGCCCCAATAAGACCCACAGAAGGGGCTCCCAGACAATAGCGCTTTTAGCAGCCTGAGCGCTGGGACTTCGCACTGGGAGAGGCTGAACCCAGACGGCTACTGCACTGAGGCAGAGGGGGGACATAATACTGCTTACTCTTCACTGGTGCGTGAGGTATGAGGAAAAAAAGGAGAATAGGGTGGCGGCTAACCATGCCTTAATTTATGCTATTCACTGGTCCTGAGGGAGTGGTCAAGAGGCGGAGCTCTATCACTAGTATGCTGCCATGTTGGCGTCAGGAAAGTGTGATGCAGGTGCTGTTAAACGTATTGAACAATTAGTGAATGAGAAGAGTGTATTGGAAAAGAGGGTTAGTATGTTAGAGAAGACTCGTAAGAAAAAAGATAGTTTCATTGCCTCTTTGAATAAGAAAGAGTCGACTAGTGAGCGTATTATAATGCTGCTTAGGAAAGAATTAGCCGAAAGTACAGTGGAGACACCCTCAGCACATGCCCAGTGCACAATAAAGATAGCGGTTAAGTAAGATGCAGGAAAACCATATGCTATGTTTATTGCAAGTAATAGTAATATGATAGAAATCAAGGTTGAAAATTTGAAAGGAAATGCGGTAACCGCATTAGAAAATTATTCTGGTATTGAATCAGTGGAGACATCTGATGAGTAGGGATGAGCCGAACCTACCCGGGTTCGGTTCGCACCAGAACGTCCGCGCGAACATTTAGAACCCCATTGAAGTCTATGGGACTCGAACGTTCAAATTCAAAAGTGCTCATTTTAAAGCCCAATATGCAAGTTATTGATGGAAAACGTCTTTGAGAACCCGGGTCTTGCCCCAGGGAACATGTATCAATGGAACAAAAAGTTTTAAAAACTGTAGTTTTTTCTTGAGCAGCGATTTTAATGATGCTTAAAGTGAAAAAAAATAAAAAATTCCTTCAAATATGGTACCTGCTGGGTGTCTATAGTAGTGGCACGTGTTTAGAAATGTCCCTGCACAACATGAGATTACTCTCAGAAAAAAGTAATTTAATACTGCCTGCGGGTTTAATGTAATGCTTGGTCCCTGCAATATGGATAAAAATCATTGAAAAAAATAGCATGAGTTTCCCCGCCACCACTCCCCCCAGGTCATTACACAAGACCCAGTGCCGATCCTGACCTCCCTGGGGCCGTAAGCAAAATGACATGGCACATTAAAAATGAGAAGCGGGGGGGCCCTCATGACAGTCACATGTCACATTAAAGAAAGTTGAGAAGCGGGGGGAGGGGGTGTTCTGCTGTCGGAAATTACTCAGCCAGAGAGTTTAGAAGCGAGGTGAGGGTGCGAAAATGACTTCTCACCAGGCGGGGCCTCTACTACTTTGGGGGGGCCCTTCGCGGCTTTGCGGGGCCCTAAGCGGCTTGCATAGTGAGCCTATAGCGAGGATCGGCCCTGACAAGACCTTTTGGCCCTATATACTTTGAACAGCAGTATACAGGCGTTGCAAACAAGATAAGGACTGTAGGTTTCTTAAGTAGAATCAGAACAATGTCATACTTTGCTCCTGCATATTGCACAATTTCCTAAAGAGACCATCAACAAACTACATGACACTTGTGCCTGATGAGGCCACTGATGTTCCAGTGGTGGTGGCCCGTGAGACTGTCCATACAGGCTTGGCCCCCCAAAGTGCACGTGCTGTGTGGCAACAATATGTCGATTATTTTAGGGGGGGGGGCATTACAATGCCAGATCTTGGCTCAATAAATTTTTTTGTGAAATAAAAATTCTAGAGAAAAGGGGGGTTGCCATCCTGGGCCTCCTTTGAACAAATTCTGTGAAGATTCTGTTCTCTGAAGGCCTCCATTATTTCTGAAAGTCAAAAATTTAGCAAAAAAAATGTCAGTCAAGCCTTAGCTTTCTCCCCATATCTAACCCACAAACTCATCAACTGATCATGAAGTCCAAAAATCAAGTTTCGTATCGTCGTATTGCACGATCATTTTTCCGACGTTTTCTACCGACTGTGAACGACGTTCTCATTCACGCAATATCCCTTTATACACTGCGCATGTGAGAAGCTCTGCACGTTGCCACGCCCATGACGATTGTTCTAGTGATTGACACGCCCCTTTTCAGTCGGTCAATGCAAGAGTCAGAAGAAATGATGGAGGGAAGACAGCAAGCTGCAACCAGGCAGGAGAGAGGCCAGGCACACACCAGGAGGAGCAGGAGGTACAAAGCCACCAACATGAGCTTCGAAGAGATGGTAGAGATGGTGGCTGTTCTTAAAAAGGAGAACTACGACGGCAAAAAAGGGCCTTACAAGAACCCCAATAAACTCAAGGCCCAGATAATGGAGAAGGTACGGAGGACTCTCCATGCAAAATTCGGGGTGCAGAGGTCCAGGGAGCAGCTGCGCAAGCGATGGTCTGATTTGAAAATCAGAGAGCCGGACCAGATGGAGAGAATTAGAAGCGTTCTCAGAAGACGTAAGTAAATTTCATGTGTACTCTGAATATTTGTTTTTGTTATTTTGCGTCATTTGGTTTTCTTTCAGGCTGTGTATACAGACAGTCCAAGAATAGATGTTTCAAGGTTTGGTTGGCACCGGCCCAATTAGGGCTAGGTGCCACGGACTAAGTGACATGCAGGACAGCCAGGAAGGGGTTAAACGAGCCTCACTCCTCCCCCCCTTCTCTCATAGGGGATGGAGGCTTACCATAGGCCAGCTTAGAACCAATAGTGCAGGAGTAGGGGAGGGGGGAGTACTTGGAGATGGGACAGAGGCTATAAAGCAGGGATGCTCCCCCCTCCCCACTTCCTCTTACCGTGCAGCGCCAGCAGAGCAGCTCCAAGCTGGTCATGGCTGAGGATCTAATGGCTTTGATCCGGGAGAGGGCGCGGTCCGATGGCAGCTTCCTAGCCCGTGTTGCCGGCGATTTGGGGGTGCCGGGACTGCCCCCCTCGCCTTGCTCCGCTATCGCCGATCAGGTAAGGGGTCGGCTGGCCCCTCGCAGGGCCATCCGCCCGCCCGTCAGGCTTAGTCCTAGTCCCCCCAGGGTTTCACGGCGTCGGGGAGGCTCCGCAGCAGCTGTGGCTGTGAAGGGGGGAGGAAGGGGCGGGGCCGTCGTAGCCCCGCCCCCTTCCTCTGTTGAAGCTCCACGAGGCGCTTCTTCACTCCCCTGCCGACCTGCATTAACTCCCTGGGTCTCTCCCTCCCTGTTCTCTGAAGCCATGGGCAATACCAATGCCCCGAGTGGATCCAGCTCCTCAGCTAGTGAGGAGGCTGGCCTAGTAAGAGATGCTGCTGCTGCCCTCATGCCTACTGGTGATGTAGATGTTGTGCCCCCCCTGGCCAGGCTGCTCACAGCGATCCTCTTGCATCCATATTTGAGGATGCAGGGGAGAATTTAATTAACCCCTCCTCTGCCCCACCAAAACATTCCCGCTGATGATTGCCCCCGCGCCGCTAGTCACAGGCGCGACCGCTCCCGCAGACGGGAGATGCGGTCCTACTCCAGATCCTCCTCCCGTAGTTCGGAGATGTACTACAGATACGGCCGTAGCCATCGCCATAGGTCTCCCAGGCGCCATAGTAGTTCCAGGCGCTCTATGTCCTCCCGCTGGGGGTCGCCATCCTCCTCTGCCAGCCGATCCAGGAGCCCCAACGGCTCGGAGGGCCGTCATAGATCCAGGCAGGGGTCCTCAAGGCGCTCTAGGCAGCCTTCTCGCGTGGGCATAATGTCCGGCGCGCCCGCATCCTCTGTTGCTCCCTTAGCTGTGCCCATTCCAGTGGCTCCCTCTCCAGTAGCTGCGATGCTTCCGCCTGCTCCGGCGTCCGCCTCCGCGATGTCATCTGTGGTCTCTCCAGAGGTGCCTCCTCCTTCGTCTTCTGCCGTGGTTGGTGAGTTTGATTATGCAGGGGCCTGGGGTGCTGGGGGTGGGTCGCAGGTTTTGGTACCGGCCCTGAAGGCACTGTTGGCGCAGCTGGAGTCCGGTTCCCAGGGGGCGGTCACGCCTCTTCCAAACAAGCGGGCTCCGTCTCCGCCAAGAGCTAGTGTGCACAAGGAGTCCTTTTTCTGCGGGATTAGCCTGTTGGGCTTGCATGTTAGCGATGACATTAAGCAAAAAATATGGGATAACAAGTACGTGGATATCTGGTCCCTGGTGTCAGCGGACCAGCACACTATTGACAAGGAGCGCAAGTTTTTTACGGACAGGTCAGTCGAGCGCAGGCCCCGCATTGCTAGAACGATAGGTAACTGGCTTCAGGCTTTTGTGGTACTAGGTGGTATAATGGGAGAAAAACACCTTTAATGCTGTTCGGAGCTCTTCATCTATCTGGATTCGGTCTACAACGCATATAAATCTCATGGCGGCAGTGCTTGGTGGAGATATGATGAGGAGTTCCGACGGCGGTTAGCGTTGCAGCCCGAGGTGGGATGGGGCTGTAAAGCGACGGATGTCTGGCTGCGGCTCATGATGGCACAAAGGCAGACTCCCTTTCTCGGGGGGGCCGCTGCTTCCTCAACAGGTCAACAGGGCGCAGCGGCCGCAAAAAGACCGCGAACTTGCTGGCTCTTCAACGAGGGCCATTGCAAGTTCTTTGGGTTATGCAAGTTTAAGCATGAATGCTCTTCTTGCGGTGGCGCCCATGGGGCAGTCCGCTGCCCCCGCGGCGCAAAACCGGTTCAGAGGGCCGCAGGGCCTGCTGAAGGGAAAGACGCCGGTGAGCGTGGACGAGATGTTGCTCTGGCTAGAGAGTTACCCCAATAGGTCAGCGGCGGAGCAGTTGCGCATAGGTTTTTTGTATGGTTTTCTTATCCCCTTTGTTCCTTCAGCTTCTCCTCAACTGGCTAACAATTTGCAATCGGCTGCGCTCTATCCGGACGCCCTACGGGACAAGGTTAGTAAAGAAGTTAATTTGGGTCGCATTGAGGGTCCGTTCTTCATCCCCCCCATTTTCCAATTTGAGGATTTCCCCTTTGGGGGTTGTCCCCAAAAAGGACAGTGGTAAGTTTCGCCTGATTCACCATCTGTCTTATCCGAGGGGCTCATCGGTCAACGACGGTATCTCTAAGGAGGAGGCGTCGGTTTACTATGTGTCTTTTGACAGGGCGGTGATGTTGGTCCGACGGGTCGGTCGGGGTGCCCTTATGGCTAAGACGGATATCGAATCCGCCTTCAGGTTGTTGCCGGTGCACCCGGAATGCTACCATCTTCTGGGTTGCTGTGTGGATGGCCTGTTTTACTACGATACCTGTTTGCCGATGGGGTGCTCTATATCGTGCCACTATTTTGAAATGTTCAGTTCCTTTTTAGAATGGGTGGTCCGGTGTGACACTGGCTGTCGATCTATCATTCATTATTTGGATGATTTTCTGATCGTGGCCTCGGGTGGGTCTTTTCATTGTCAATCCTTGTTGGATTCTTTTTGTGCCCTGATGGTTTGGTGTTCCGCTTTCCGCTGAAAAGACGGAGGGTCCGACTACCAGTCTGTCCTTCCTGGGCATTGAAATTGATTCCCTTGAGATGGTTTTTCGGTTACCGGCGGGCAAGCTCGAGAAACTATTGGGCTTGATTGACGGTTTTTGCGAAGTTCGGAAGGTCACTCTGCGTCAGTTGCAGTCGCTCTTGGGTCTCTTGGTTTTCGCCTGTCGCATTATGCCGATGGGTCAGGTTTTTTCACGGCGGCTATCGCTGGCTACCAAGGGGGCCAAGAGGCCGGAACATCGGATACGACTAACTTCGTGCCTAAAGGCGGACCTTTTAGTCTGGCGTGAATTCTTGCGCCGCTACAACGGTCGCACGTGTTTTTTGTCGGACGAGGTGGGCAGTCAGGAGTTGTCCCTTTTCACCGATGCAGCTGGATCGGTGGGTTACGGGGCAATTCTCGGGAACGATTGGAGCGCGGAAACTTGGCCACAAGAGTGGCAGGATAAGGGGTTATGTCGCAACCTGACTCTCCTTGAGCTTTTTCCCATTGTGGGGGCGGTCGAACTTTGGGGAGACAAGCTCAGGGACAGGAAGATTTGTTTTTGGACTGATAATAGCAGCGTGGTCCATTGCATTAATGGTTTGTCCTCCTCCTCCCTTCCGGTCCTTGCCCTACTCCCTCACCTGGTTCTCAGGTGCCTAGGAGTTTAATATATAGTTTAGATCTCGTCATGTTCCTGGTGTCGACAATGTGATCGCTGATTTATTGTCTCGTTTCCGTTTCCAGGAGTTTCGCACGCTGTGCCCGGGGGCGGCTCAGGAGGGCCTGCCCTGCCCGCAGTTCCTTTGGACCCTGGCGTTGTAAATCTATTGTCGCTCATCGCCTCCTCTGTGTCTCCGGCCACCTGGGCCAATCATGGTAAGGCGTGGAAGGCCTGGTTGGGAGTGGCGGGTAGTAGGAACATAGCTTCCAGCGGGAGTGTCCGCTTTCAAGTCACGATTGACTACCTATTGGGCTTAGAGCATTCCGGCTGTTCCGCTGCGGTGGCGCAACGCCGTCTGGGAGGTGTTGGTTTTCACCTGAAGTTGCATGGCTGGCAGGATTGCTCAAAACATTTTGGCATTTTGCAGGCTTTAAAGGGTTGGCGTAAGGTGCATACCAAGAAGGACAGCAGGCGTCCGATTTCTTTTACTTTGTTTGGTCAGGGTCACGGGGGGGGTTTGCTCTTCTCCATACGAGGGGCTTCTCTTTTCCATGGCTTTTTGCCTGGCGTTTTCCGGCGCATTAAGGGTAAGTGAGCTGGTGCCGGCCTCGGCCAAGGGGTCTTTTCAGGGAGGATGTTTTACTGGCTAACGGGGTGGTTCAAGTCTGGATTAGAAAGTCCAAGACAGATCAGTTGAGCGAGGGTTGCTGGCTGCGCCTGGGGGCGGTGGGAGGTACCCTTTGTCCGGTTGCCATGGTGACAGAGTTCCTGAAGGTGAGTCCAGTTGGGGAAAAATTTCTAGTACATGCTTCTGGGGCCCCCCTTACGCGGTACCAGCTTAGTTCGGTGTTTAAGAGCTGTCTAGCGGCTGCGGGGGTTTCGGCTGGTGATTTTGGCACGCATTCATTTAGAATCGGTGCGGCTACGGAAGCAGCGAGGGCCGGGCTCTCGGTGGGTGAAATTCAGAGGATTGGTCGGTGGAAGTCGGGGTGCTATGCGGGTTATGTTCGCCCTGAATTGTTACTTTAATGTTTTCTCCTTCTTAGGTCCTCGCGCTCCAGTTGTGCACATTGTTGGGCACTCTTACATTCATCGTGCCGCGCAGAGGGCCATTTGCCGGCCGGGCGGTAGATCTCTGGGATTTCCGGTGGAGGTGCATTGGCGAGGTATTGGGGGTCTCCCTTGGTCCCGGATCCTTATGGAGGCTTTCCAGATTGCCGGTGAATCTCAGACGCCGGTGGTGCTGGTGATTCATGCCGGTGGGAACGACATACGTTCCCTACGGGTTCCGGAAATAATTGTGCTCATGCGCATGGATCTGGAGAGAATGGTTTTCCTTTTTTCAGAACTTTTGATTGTTTGGTCTGAGATCGTCCCTCAGGTCACTTGGCAGGAGGACAGGGACGCTGCTGGCATAGAGAGGGCCCGTAGGACCATAAATTCCTGTATGTCCCGTTATGTCAGGGCCAGGTCTGGGGTAGTTGTCCGACATAGACAGTTGGAAGGGGACAACAGACGGCTTATGAGCCAAGACGGTGTTCACCTTAACGACATCGTGCTGGATATATTTTTATCTGGCCTGCAGGATGGCATTGAGCAGGCCCTTTATATTCTGGGTGGGGGTCGGAGCTCAGTTTGAGGGGCTGAGCTCCTCCTGTGGCGGTACAGGAGAATAATTATGGAAAGGAGGGGTGGAAGGCTTTTATGCCCGTCGACTTAGGCCAGCGGCTGGCTGGTGCTTCCCCCCTAGTAATCAACCATGTGAAGGTTAATAAAGGTTAACAAGTTACGTTATGTTTAACAAAATAAAGCTGTGGCCGACCCCTACGTCCATTCAAGGTTAAGAAGTTGTCTGTGTCGTCATTTAAGGTACGAGGGAGTGAGACGAACAAAGGGTTACGGGTTGGGGTGTTCAATTAGTCTGGTTGGCACCGGCCCAATTAGGGCTAGGTGCCACGGACTAAGTGACATGCAGGACAGCCAGGAAGGGGTTAAACGAGCCTCACTCCTCCCCCCCCTTCTCTCATAGGGGATGGAGGCTTACCATAGGCCAGCGTAGAACCAATAGTGCAGGAGTAGGGGAGGGGGGAGTACTTGGAGATGGGACAGAGGCTATAAAGCAAGGATGCTCCCCCCTCCCCACTTCCTCTTACCGTGCAGCGCCAGCAGAGCAGCTCCCCGCCCTCCCGCCCCTTACTGTCTGGAATTGTCTGCAATTTTTACTTACGTTTTGTTCTCCAAAAAAAAAAAAAAAAAAAATTATAATAATAATAAATAAATAAAATAAAAATAAAAAAAATTAGATAAGCGGACGGACACGTTGGACTGTTTTGCTGTAATTCTATGTTTACGGGGATATGTCGTTGGCCTTGCAGGCCCTGTGTTATTTATTTGCATTTATGTGCGAGTGGTTATATTGGCTATTTAAGTCACAGCTGGCGGTACAGGAGAATAATTATGGAAAGGAGGGGTGGAAGGCTTTTATGCCCGTCGGCTTAGGCCGGCGGCTGGCTGGTGCTTCCCCCCTAGTAATCAACCATGTGAAGGTTAATAAAGGTTAACAAGTTACGTTATGTTTAACAAAATAAAGCTGTGGCCGACCCCTATGTCCATTCAAGGTTAAGAAGTTGTCTGTGTCGTCATTTAAGGTACGAGGGAGCGAGACGAACAAAGGGTTACGGGTTGGGGTGTTCAATTAGTCCATGTTTGTGGGCATAATAATTGGATGTTCATTGTATTTAAGATCTTTTTATGTGAGACCAAATTTTTATTTAATGTAGATGTGTTATTAACTAGATTTAAATAATCCAACTTAAGTCATGACTACTGTATAATCTATGTCACTTCAGTACTTCACCACCCATGTTACCATCTATACCTCCCTTTTAGTAACTTAGACCAATACCGAGGGTGTGGACTGTGGAGTAAACATGGCCGTAGCAGCCTCCTTTATTTTAAAATATAATAACTTTAACATTTAACTAAAACCAAAAAGGTGTCAATCAACTTTTGCAGGGAAAAACCTTTTATTAAACACTTCCTTTGGTTTCTGCACTGCGGTCTTCTCCCATCCGATAATAGGCCTCAAGCCGACCTGCTGACTCAAAGACAATCCTGACCGCAGTGCCCCATTCCCAGTGCTTCCAGCTAAGCCTCCGCTTGCTGAAAGCCAAAATATCAGGACCCATACCACCGACAAGTCCTGACCCATCTTTTTCCAGGTATTTCCTCCTCCTGCAAAGCAAGACCAGACACCCGCCACAGCGCACCACTGTAAAAACCTTTACAGTTGTGCGACCCTCCACACCCTAAGGGCCCTCTGTATCTAGGGTTGCCACCTCATCCCTTTAAAACAGAACACATATGAATTACACAGGTCCTGAGGCTAATTTAATGCATGTAAGGCACCAAATGAGTCTAATTACCACCTTAATTAGCCACAGAACCTGTGTAATTCATATGTGTTCTGTTTTAAAGGGATGAGGTGGCAACCCTATCTGTATCCCATCCTGCAGGCCCAACACCCATATGTCAATCCCAACATCCGTTAAGTGCACCCCGTCTCTGCGTAAATACCTCCATGTCTCCTCTTCCAGCTCCGTGTGGCGAATCACCAAACCTTCGTTCCTCCCCATGAACCTCCCCACATACCTGTTCACTTTACTTCTGGCTCTGTTAATGCCTCCCCAAGATCTGGCAAGGCGCCACGATGTGCGCGACACCATGTCTGACCAGACTATAATCATGTCCGGGAAAGCCATGCGTAGGCGAAGGACATCAAATTTTATGTCCTTGGTTAGGTCCAGCATTGACCTAAGACCGAGGTCATTCCCACCCACGTGCAAGATAAGAACGTCGGGCGGGCTGTCCAGACGCGCATACTTATGCACCTCCGGAACCATCCTACTCCACAACATGCCCGGCACTCCCAGCCAGTGAATCCGGGCCTCCTCCCTAGGAAACCCCAATTACCGGCCTTCTGGTCTAGCCTCAGCCCTCTTAGCCCCCCAAAACACATAGGAGTACCCCAGTATCCAAACCAGGGCACCTGAAAGACAAGAAAGAAATAGCTCCGCCATAACCTAGCATCCCTGACCACTGACACATATGCATATCCCCAGCAGCGAAAACATCTTCCCAGCAGTGCTACCCCCCCCCTTTCCCCCCCCTTTTTTTTATTTTTATAACTTGACCAATAAATAGGTTTCGTATTTATGTGCGCCCCCATTAGACTCCCATCTCCCTATCCGCTTCACTGACTCCTCATCTAAACCACTCCTGGCTGCCTTCGTTGCTGCCCCTATCCGAAAAGAGTGGGATGAATATTCCCTGTCTGCCAAACCCAATGACCTCAGACATGTGCGAAAGACCGCCGTAAATTGAAACCTGGATAGCGGCGACCCATCTGCGTGTATTAGCAAGGACCCACCTTTTTCCGGCCGGTTCTCTAAGAATCCCCGGACAGCCACTACCGGACATAAGGGCAATTCTGGCACAGCAAAAACGATTACCCTTTTTCCCTTCCCGCTTTGATCCGTCTTGGATTTTCTTAACCAAATTGCCACCCTATCGCTGCAACAACGCCCCCCCTAGAGGCAATCAAGGGAATTCCATCATAACAGGCTGCTATTTGGCTGGCAATCTCGGAGTATCCTAGTCCAGGGGATTAAAAGGCTGTGGCTGGGCTATAGCCAACTGCACCAAAGGCTTGCCATCTGGTAAGCTGATATATGTTTCTGGTGGTGGGATAACACAGATTGTATGCATGTCACCAGGTGCATTGAAAATCTGACAAGCTAATATTTCTACATGCAAATCAGCCTCTGATCATTTTACTGATACTATTTGCTGGATGTTGGTTGAAATCCATTACCACTCTCATTGTCTATGGACTGTCCAACGTTACATAGTTATTTGTTTTGATATTGGGCGCGGCTTTTTTATATTGTTAACTCACCTCATTCATCCAGATCCCGCCCTGCACTTTCTTGGAAGGGCTGACCAACTCCCCTATCCTGAATGCTCCAAAAAAGGCCAATGCAAATGCCGCGTGAAACAACACGACTTTGTACGTCGAGGTGCAGACCTCCGACAAACTGCTGAACAAACCCTGCAACAATCCAAACGAAACTGGCCGTCTGGCATCCCTGCTGGGCTTGGCCCGCCTATAACCTTTTAGCGCCTGTCTCACCCAAAATTCTTTCGTGAGATCCGGTAACCCCTGCCATTTAAATAAAAAGGACACTCAACCCCTTTCCCTGCGGTCGGAAGGGAGGGCTCTTAAGGTTATTAAAAGAAAATTATACCAGCAACAATTAGTAGAAATTTGGAGGATTTTCCACCCTAAAGGAAGGGATTTTACATATTAATCTCAGGTACACTCCATTTATTCAAGAATTGACTATACTTTTTTAGACCATCAACTTATGGAAGGGATAACAAAAGTGGAGGTAAAGTCTATAACCCTCTCGGACCATGCCCCAGTAATGACCCTATTAGACTTAGAGGACGTTCCGGTTAGGCAGAGATCTTGGAAATTGGATGAGTCTCTCCTGCAGTGGCGGCCCGCCCATAGGGGGGCGCTCGGGCGCCGCCCCCCCCCAAGCTGTGGAAGAAAAAATTTTTTTTTTTTTTTTTAAAAAAATGTCACTTTAAGAGTGACCAGGCGCCGGACATGCGGCGGTCTATGGGAAGCTTCCCAGCCTGCAATCAGCTGATCGCAGGCTGGGAAGCTGATTTGCCCGTGTTTAGGGCGTGTGCAGGGCGCAAGCTGTGCGCCCGCACACACTCCCACTTCATTTGATTTGCTAGCATGTCCGCTAGCTATCATGGGATTGGCAGGACCGGAGCAGAGGTCAGAGGGCGGATCGTCACATGACTTCCGGCGGCATCTCTCTGTATCGTGTGGGGGCATTATTGAGGAGCGGCGCCAAGAAGGTAAGTGTTACTTCCCGGCTCCATCCCCCGCATCAGCACTCCCGAGAACCGCCGCCGCTAGTACTGCCAGCCAGCTCCGCCACCACCAGCATAGCTGTGTTTGTGGCCAACCGTGAGCTCTCTTCCAGCAGCGGCACATTGAGATGGAGGGGGGAATTTCAAGCACGCACTGTGCTCCGGACTGGTGAGTGCTGTGGCGGCAGGACTCGGAGTGAACTGCGAGGGAAGGGGGGGGCGCTGCTGGATTGTAGATGAGAGCCCACGGCCAACACAAACACAGGTATGCGGCGCTGCGGGGGGAGAGGAGGGGGGGGGCCGCTGCTGCTGCTGGATTCCAGCAGCAGCCCCCCCCCTCCTCACCCCCCCGCAGCATACCTGTGTTTGTGTTGGCCGTGGGCTCTCATCTACAATCCAGCAGCGCACCCCCTCCCCCCGCAGTTCACTCCGAGTCCTGCCGCCACAGCACTGATATTCACTCAGCTAATGGGATCTCTAAGGGGGGGGGCTGCTAATGTTAAGGGACTCACCCCCCAGCCCCCAGGCACTCATCCCACCACCCCCCCAGGCACTCATCCCACCATCCCCCCCCGGGCACTCATCCCACCACCCCCCCAGGCACTCATCCCACCATCCCCCCCCCCAGGCACTCAAACCACCATCCCCCCCCGGGCACTCATCCCACCATCCCTCCCTCCAGGCACTCATCCCACCATCCCCCCCGGGCACTCATCCCACCATCCCTCCGCCCAGGCACTCATCCCACCACCCCCCCCCCAGGCACTCATCCCACCATCCCTCCCCCCGGGTAGGGTGACCACGTGTCCCAGACTGCCCGGGATTATCCCGTAATTTTTTTTTTGTCCCTTGTCCCGGTTGCCTTCATTCCGGGACAATACAATGTCCCGGAATCCAATAAGTACTGCCTGCCATAGTGCCACTGTAACAAAAGAAGGCTAAACTCACTGGTTGCTAGGGCCGCCCCCCGCTTGGCGTGTAGCAACCAGTGACGTCACATTTTGCCCGCACTCTCCAACCAAGACTCCGACTCGACTCCACCCACCAACCTCCTCCTCCTCTCCTCCTCCTTTGGCCACGGCAGAAGCAGCAGAGAGAGCAGCCAGCGGCATCGCAGTCACACTCACGGCAGGTCAGACCGAGTACTCTGACCTCCTCCACTGCTCCAGCCCACTGCTCAGTGACCTCCACAGCTCGGCTCAGGTGTCCCCCCACCTCCCGGTCCGTCCTGACCTCCCGCTGCCCGCAGTGCATTTCAGGCACCATCAAATCAGCCCGGGCCGTGACATTCACCGACCTCCTCCAGTCCAGGCAGGCTCCTCCTCCTCCCGCCCGAGCGGCCCCACTGCCTCCTGTCCTGTCTGAACCAGGAAAGAAGACCGGCGCTGGCTGAAGACTGCCCCTGCACCACCAGACAGAGAGTCAGACTCCATATTAAAAGGTGAGCAAAGCAAATGGAACAGCATATGATCAGGTGACCAAAAGCGGCAATGAATTGACACTGACTGGCAGCAATTGATGGGCACACTGGCAGAATTTGTTGGGCACAGTAGCGGCAATTAATCGGCACACTGGCAGCATCTGATGGGCACAGTAGCGGCAATTGATGGGCACACAAGCAGCATCTGATTGGGCACAGTAGCAACAATTCATGGGCACACTGGCATTTGATGGGGCACAGTAGTGGCAATTGATGGGCACACTGGCAGCATCTGATGGGCACAGTAGCGGCAATTGATGGGCATACTGGCAGCATCTGATGGGGCACAGTAGCGGCAATTGACAGACACACTGGCAGCATCTAATGGGGCACAGTACTGGCAATTGATGGGTACACTGGCAGCATCTGATGGGGCACAGTAGTGGCAATTGATGGGCACACTGGCAGCATCTGATGGGGCACAGTAGCAACAATTGATGGGCACACTGGTAGCATTTGATGGGGCACAGTAGTGGCAATTAATCGGCACACTGGCAGCATCTGATGGGCACAGTAGCGGCAATTGATGGGCACACCGACCTCCTCCAGTCCAGGCAGGCTCCTCCTCCTCCTTGCCCGAGTGGCCCGACTGCCTCCTGTCCTGTTTGAACCAGGAAAGAAGACCGGCGCTGGCTGAAGACTGCCCCTGCCCCACCAGACCAGAGTCACCAGACAGAGTCAGACTTCATAATAAAAGGTGAGCAAAGCAACAATTGATGGGCACAGTAGTAGCAATTGATGGGCACACTGGCAGCATCTGATGGGGCACAGTAGCGACAATTGATGGGCACACTGGCAGCATCTGATGGGGCACAGTGGCGGCAATTGATGGGCACACTGGCAGCATCTGATGGGGCACAGTAGCAGCAATTAATCGGCACACTGGCAGCATCTGATTGGGCACAGTAGCGGCAATTGATGGGCACACTGGCAGCATCTGATGGGGCACAGTAGCGTCAATTGATGGGCACACTGGCAGCAGGGGGGGGGGACGAGTGTCCATGAATGGCAGTTTGGAAATGTGGTCACCCTAACCACGACACGCTTTGTGCAACATATTGTTGTTCTTCTTGATGCCTAGATTTTTTCCCAAAAATCAACTTTTTGGGGGGGGGGGGGGGTGTCCCTGAATGGCAGTTTGGAGATGTGGTCACACTACCCCCGGACACTGCTCCCACCATCCCTCCCCCAGGCACTGATCCCACCACCCCCCCCGGGCACTCATCCCACCATCCCCCCCGGGCACTCATCCCACCATCCCTCCCCCAGGCACTCATCCGACCACCTCCCCAGGCACTCATCCCACCATCCCTCCCCCCGGGCACTCATCCCACCATCCCTCCCCCCAGGCACTCATCCCACCACCCCCGGGCACTCATCCCACCATCCCTCCCCCCAGGCACTCAACCCACCACCCCCACGGGCACTCATCCCACCATCCCTCCCCCCAGGCACTCATCCCACCACCCCCCTCGGGCACTCATCCCACCATCCCTCCCCCCAGGCACTCATCCCACCATCCCCCCCGGGCACTCATCCCACCATCCCTCCCCCCAGGCACTCATCCCACCATCCCCCTCGGGCACTCATCCCACCATCCCTCCCCCCAGGCACTCATCCCACCATCCCCCCCGGGCACTCATCCCACCATCCCTCCCCCCAGGCACTCATCCCACCGACCCCCCGGGCACTCATCCCACCATCCCTCCCCCCAGGCACTTATCCCACCACCCCCCCGGGCACTCATCCCACCATCCCTCCCCCCAGGCACTCATCCCACCACCCCCCCCGGGCACTCATCCCACCATCCCTCCCCCCAGGCACTCATCCCACCATCCCTCCCCCCGGGCACTCATCCCACCATCCCTCCCCCCAGGCACTCATCCCACCACCCCCCCGGGCACTCATCCCACCATCCCTCCCCCCAGGCACTCATCCCACCATCCCCCCCGGGCACTCATCCCACCATCCCTCCCCCCAGGCACTCATCCCACCACCCCCCCCCCGGGCACTCATCCCACCATCCCTCCCCCCAGGCACTCATCCCACCACCCCCCCCGGGCACTCATCCCACCATCCCTCCCCCCGGGCACTCATCCCACCATCCCTCCCCCCAGGCACTCATCCCACCCCCCCCCCCGGGCACTCATCCCACCATCCCTCCCCCCAGGCACTCATCCCACCACCCCCCCGGGCACTCATCCCACCATCCCTCCCCCCAGGCACTCATCCCACCACCCCCCCCCCCCGGGCACTCATCCCACCATCCCTCCCCCCAGGCACTCATCCCACCATCCCTCCCCCCGGGCACTCATCCCACCATCCCTCCCCCCAGGCACTCATCCCACCACCCCCCCGGGCACTCATCCCACCATCCCTCCCCCCAGGCACTCATCCCACCATCCCCCCCGGGCACTCATCCCACCATCCCCCCCGGGCACTCATCCCACCATCCCTCCCCCCGGGCACTCATCCCACCACCCCCCCGGGCACTCATCCCACCATCCCTCCCCCCAGGCACTCATCCCACCATCCCCCCCGGGCACTCATCCCACCATCCCTCCCCCCAGGCACTCATCCCACCATCCCCCCCCGGGCACTCATCCCACCATCCCTCCCCCCAGGCACTCATCCCACCACCCCCCCGGGCACTCATCCCACCATCCCCCCCCCCAGGCACTCATCCCACCACCCCCCCGGGCACTCATCCCACCATCCCTCCCCCCAGGCACTCATCCCACCACCCCCCCGGGCACTCATCCCACCATCCCTCCCCCCGGGCACTGATCCCACCATCCCTCCCCCAGGCACTGATCCCACCACCCCCCCCGGGCACTGATCCCACCACCCCCCCGGGCACTGATCCCACCATCCCTCCCCCCAGGCACTGATCCCACCATCCCCCTCCTCGGGCACTGATCCCACCATCCCTCCCCCCGGGCACTGATACCACCATCCCTCCCCCTGGGCACTGATCCCACCACCCCCCCAGGCACGGATCCCACCATCCCCCCCCGGGCACTGATCCCACCCCCCCGGGCACTGATCCCCCCCGGGCACGGATCCCACCATCCCCCCCCGGGCACTCATCCCACCATCCCTCCCCCCGGGCACTCATCCCGCCATCCCCCTCCTCGGGCACTGATCCCACCATCCCTCCCCCCAGGCACTGATCCCACCATCCCTCCCCCCAGGCACTGATCCCACCATCCCTCCCCCCGGGCACTGATCCCACCATCCCCCAAAAAAATACTGATTCGTGATACCTTTATTGCATTTTTTAACAGTTGACATAAACATTAACATTTTATATATTTTATCTAGCAGCAATGATACATAATCGCCTGATAAATGGCTTGGCTATTTACAGTTCTGCATTACTAACAGTTGAATTTTTCAGTTTGTTTGCGCCCCCCCCCAAATTTTTGAGCACCAGCCGCCACTGCTCTCCTGTATGACCATAGTGTTTGTGATGCATTGGAAAGGGATTTAAATTAAATTTTGAAGAAAATAATATAGAAAATATTGCACCATCCACACTATGGGAAACTCATAAAGTATTTATGAGAGGGAGATTAATAGCTGAAGGGGCAAAAAGAAGAAAAATCGGGGCAGCTGAAAAAAAACTGATTCTACAAGAAATTCAGGGGCTGGAGCAGGTACATAAAGAGTCAATTGACAGTAATATACTGCAGGAGCTAACAAGAAAACGATAGGCATTGAAGAATCTGTTGGAACAAGAGACAAAAAGAGTATTTTTAAAAACAGCAAAAAAAAGATATGAATTTGGTAACAAACCTGGGAGACTATTGGCAGAAACAATTAAACCAAGACGAAACCTAAATTATATAGCAAAAATAAAGGATAAAAGGGGGACCTTGAAACATACAACGAGAGATATTGGTAAAAAATTTCTCGAGTACTATCAATCCTTGTATAATGTAAGCGATAGTCAGGACAAAGGGCAAACACAGAAGAGGAAAGAGATAAAATAAAATTATTAGCTATTCCAGAAGAAGAATCAAATAAATTAGAATGTGAGATATCTGAGGAGGAAATCCAGCAGGCAATTAAAAATAGCAAAAATGGAAAAAGTCCAGGACCGGATGGGTACACATCCTTGTACTACAAAAAATGTTTTGGAGTATTAACGCTGTACTTTTATTGTTATATGAACTCCATCGGAGAAGGGATGAAAATTCGTAAAGAAGCATTAGGAGCTCATATAACAATACTACCAAAAGAAGGCAAGGATCCAACGCTGTGTTCAAGCTTTAGGCCAATATCCCTGATTAATGAAGACATTAAAATCTATGCTAGGATCTTGGCCGAAAGATTGAAATTACACATGCCAGACTGCATAGAGACAGACCAGGCAGGTTTTGTCCCTGGAAGGGAAACAAGGGATAATATACTAAGGACATCTTTGTTAATACATGAAGCCAAAAAAAAAGAAAGAGACCGGCCCTTTTTTTATCTGTAGATGCTGAAAAGGCCTTTGACAGAGTCAATTGGGAATACATGTTACAAACACTGCAAGGATTTGGCCTGAAATCAAAAATGATGAGATGGATAGGGGCATTATATTCGGAACCTACGGCTCAAGTCCAGGTGAATGGGACTCTGTCAGAGACATTTAAGCTACATAATGGGACATGTCAGGGATGCCCACTTCCCCCCTTGTTGTTTGTTCTGTCTTTAGAACCCCTCTTAACTTCCATAAGAAAGAACCGAGAAATAAAGGGTATCAAGGTAGGAGAGCAAGAACATAAGATAGCTGCTTACGCAGATGATATTATGCTATTTATAGCTAATCCTAGACAATCACTCCCAAAGGTTATGGAAGAAATGGAGGAATATGGAAAGATTTCTGATTTTAAAATTAATATGGAAAAAACTGAGATATTACATATAGACACACCCCTAAAAGATAAAAGAGAATTGAAAGCACTCTTCCCCTTTGTATGGAGGGAAAGGGGACTGAAATATCTAGGAGTCTACTTATCAGTAATAACAATGGATTTATATCAAGATAATTATATTCCCCTACTGAATAAAATCAAACAAGACCTAAAGGGATACCAGGCATACAGATTGTCATGGCTAGGAAGGATAAACGTAATTAAAATGATGACACTTCCGAAATTTTTGTATATCTTCCAGAGCCTACCAATCCGTATTCCTGGGGCATATTTTAGAACCCTGAGAAGTCTAATGCAAAAATTTGTTTGGAAGGGGAGAGGAAGTCGTATCTCATATAAAGTAATGAGTAGATCAAGAGAAAATGGGGGGGGGGGTACTACTTCCAGACCCCCAAAAATATTATGAAGCAGCAATAATAAAAAGAGTAATATACTGGGTCCATAATATATCACCAGGGCCGGACTGGGAATAAAAACCAGCCCTGGAAAAATGTCATACCAGCCCCATAGTTTTAAACTTTTTTGGCCACTAGCGGGGGTTAAAAGTGCCCCACTGGGATGCACTGACCGAAGCTGGTAGGGGTGATCCATAGATGTGTGAATTTATATCATGGTTGTTATATGTTGATAAATATTCCCCCAGATATGACCTCCGAATAGTATGCACCCCGCGATATTCCTAGGTCTTTCCTACTTTGCTGATTGTGTGTACCTGGCGATAGATTTCCCATGCATTGTGGCCTTACTTTTTTTTTTTTTTTTTGTCCCGTCTCATGTTATTCTGTTTGTTATCTGCAAATATCTTTAAAATAAAGATTACATAAAAAAAAAGTGCCCCACTGCCCCCCGAAAAGCACTGCAAAAAAGTTAGTAAATCACCGCTAAAAATTGCATCAATGCAGAGAGAACAGGCAAAAAAATATATATATAAATGCACATTTTTTTACCTGAAAAATGTTTTTATTTATTATTATAATAAATACATTCACATTTTATTATTATTTACAGTATATTATTTTATTATAATACATAAGTTAACTCCATGAGAGAGGGGCTGCAATGGTGAGAAAGAGGGGCTACAATGGCGAGAGAGAGAGAGAAAGGGGCTGCAATGGTGAGAGAGAGGGGCTATAATGGTGAGAGAGAAAGGGGCTGCAGTGGTGAGACAGAGAGAAAGGGGCTGCAATAGTGAGAGAGAGGGAGAGGGGCTGCAATAGTGAGAGAGAGGGAGAGGGGCTGCAATAGAGAGAGAGAGAGAGAGAGAGAGAGAGGCTGCAATGGTGAGAGAGAGAGAAAGAGGCTGCAATGATGAGAGATAGAGGGGCTGCAGTGGTGAGAGAGAGGGGCTGCAGTTGTGAGAGAGAGAGAAAGGGTCTGCAATGATGAGAGATAGAGAAAGGGGCTGCAGTGGTGAGAGAGAGGGGCTGCAGTGGTGAGAGAGAGAGGGGCTGCAGTGGTGAGAGAGAGAGGGGCTGCAATAGTGAGAGAGAGAGGGGCTGCAATAGAGAGAGAGAGAGAAGCTGCAATAGAGAGAGAGAGAGGGGCTGCAATATAGAGAGAGAGAGAAGGGCTGCAATAGAGAGAGAGAGAGAGGGGCTGCAATACAGAGAGAGTGGGGCTGCAATAGAGAGAGAGAGGGGCTGCAATAGAGAGAGAGAGGAGCTGCAATAGAGAGAGAGAGGGGCTGCAATAGAGAGAGAGATGAGCTGCAATAGAGAGAGAGAGAGGGGCTGCAATAGAGAGAGAGGGGGCCTCAATAGTGAGAGAGGGGCTGCAATAGTGAGAGAGAGGGGCTGCAATAGTGAGAGAGGGGCTGCAATGATGAGATATATTGGGGCTGCAGTGGTGAGAGAGAGGGGCTGCAGTGGTGAGACAGAGAGAAAGGGGCTGCAATAGTGAGAGAGAGAGAGGCTGCAATAGTGAGAGAGAGGAGCTGCAATAGAGAGAGAGAAAGAGAGAGAGAGAGAGAGAGGAGCTGCAATAGAGAGAGAGAGAAAGAGAGAGAGGGGCTGCAATAGAGAGAGAGAGGAGCTGCAATAGAGAGAGAGAGAGGGGCTGCAATAGAGAGAGAGAGGGGGGCTGCAATAGAGAGAGAGAGAGAGAGAGGGGCTGCAATAGAGAGAGAGAGAGAGGGGCTGCAATGGTGAGTGAGAGAGAAAGGGGCTGCAATGATGAGATATATTGGGGCTGCAGTGGTGAGAGAGTGGGGCTGCAGTGGTGAGACAGAGAGAAAGGGGCTGCAATAGAGAGAGAGAGAGAGAGAGAGAGAGAGAGAGAGGCTGCAATAGTGAGAGAGGAGTTGCAATAGAAAGAGAGAGGGACTGCAATGGTGTGTGAGAGAGAGAGAGAAAGGGGCTGCAATGATGAGAGATAGAGGGGCTGCAGTGGTGAGAGAGAGAGGGGCTGCAGTGGTGAGACATAGAGAAAGGGGCTGCAATAGTGAGAGAGAGAGAGAGAGAGAGAGATAGAGAGAGAGAGAGAGAGACTGCAATAGTGAGAGACAGGAGCTGCAGTAGAGAGAGAGGGGGCTGCAATAGAGAGAGAGAGAGAGAGAGAGAGAGAGAGGGGGGGGCTGCAATGGTGAGAGAGAGAAAAGTGCTGCTATAGTGTGTGAGAGAGAGGGGGCTTTAATGGTGGGAGAGAGGGGGGGCTGCATTGGTGGGCGAGAGAGAGAGGGCTGCAATGGTGAGAGAAAGGGGCTGCAATAGTGAGAGAGAGAGGGGGGGCTGCAGTGATGGGAGAGAGGGGGGCTGCAATGGTGAGAGAGAGGGGCTGCAGTGGTGAGAGAGAGAGTAGCTGCAATAGTGAGAGAGAGAGGGGCTGCAATAGAGAGAGAGAGAGAGAGGAGCTGCAATAGAGAGAGAGAGGGGCTGCAGTGGTGAGAGAGAGGGGCTGCAGTTGTGAGAGAGAGAGAGAAAGGGGCTGCAATGATGAGAGATAGAGAAAGGGGCTGCAGTGGTGAGAGAGAGGGGCTGCAGTGGTGAGAGAGAGGGGCTGCAGTGGTGAGAGAGAGAGGGGCTGCAATAGTGAGAGAGAGAGGGGCTGCAATAGTGAGAGAGAGAGGGGCTGCAATAGTGAGAGAGGGGCTGCAATAGAGAGAGAGAGGAGCTGCAATAGAAAGAGAGAGGGGCTGCAATAGAGAGGGGGGGGCTGCAATAGTGAGAGAGAGGGGCTGCAATAGTGAGAGAGGGGCTGCAATAGTGAGAAAGGGGGTGCAATAGTGAGAGAGAGGGGCTGCAATAGTGAGAGAGGGGCTGCAATGATGAGATATATTGGGGCTGCAGTGGTGAGAGAGAGGGGCTGCAGTGGTGAGACAGAGAGAAAGGGGCTGCAATAGTGAGAGAGAGAGAGAGGCTGCAATAGTGAGAGAGAGGAGCTGCAATAGAGAGAGAGAGGAGCTGCAATAGAGAGAGAGAGAGAGAGAGGGGCTGCAATAGAGAGAGAGAGAGAGAGGGGCTGCAATAGAGAGAGAGAGAGAGAGGGGCTGCAATAGAGAGAGAGAGAGAGAGAGAGGGGCTGCAATAGAGAGAGAGAGAGAGGGGCTGCAATGGTGAGCGAGAGAGAAAGGGGCTGCAATGATGAGATATATTGGGGCTGCAGTGGTGAGAGAGTGGGGCTGCAGTGGTGAGACAGAGAGAAAGGGGCTGCAATAGTGAGAGAGAGAGAGAGAGAGGGGCTGCAATAGTGAGAGAGGAGTTGCAATAGAAAGAGAGAGGGACTGCAATGGTGTGTGAGAGAGAGAGAAAGGGGCTGCAATGATGAGAGATAGAGGGGCTGCAGTGGTGAGAGAGAGAGAGGGGCTGCAGTGGTGAGACATAGAGAAAGGGGCTGCAATAGTGAGAGAGAGAGAGAGGCTGCAATAGTGAGAGACAGGAGCTGCAGTAGAGAGAGAGGGGGCTGCAATAGAGAGAGAGAGAGAGGCCCCGTACACACGACCGAGTTTCTCGGCAGAATTCAGCCAGAAACTCGGTTCAGAGCTGAATTCTGCCGAGAAACCCGGCCGTGTGTACACTTTCGGCCGAAGAAGCCGACGAGGACCTCGGCGAGGAAATAGAGAACATGTTCTCTATTTCCTCGTTGTTCTATGGGAGAACTCGGCCCGCCGAGCTCCTCGGCGGCTCCAGGACTGAACACGCCGAGGAACTCGATGTGTTTGGCACGTCGAGTTCCTCGGCTGTGTGTATGGGGCCAGAGAGAGAGAGAGGGGGGGCTGCAATGGTGAGAGAGAGAAAAGTGCTGCTATAGTGTGTGAGAGAGAGGGGGCTTTAATGGTGGGAGAGAGGGGGGGCTGCAATGGTGGGGGAGAGAGAGAGGGGGAGCTGCAATGGTGGGGGAGAGAGGGGGGCTGCAATGGTGGGGGGAGAGAGAGAGGGGCTGCAATGGTGGGGGGAGAGAGGGGGGGGGGCTGCAATGGGGGGGGAGAGAGAGGGGGGCTGCAATGGTGGGGGAGAGAAAGAGGGGCTGCAATGGTGAGGGAGAGATAGAGGGGGAGCTGCAATGGTGGGGGGTTGCAATGGTGGGGGGGAGAGAGAGGGGGGCTGCAATGGTGGGGGGGGAGAGAGAGGGGGGCTGCAATGGTGGGGGGAGAGAGAGAGGGGGGCTGCAATGGTGGGGGGAAGAGAGATAGGGGGCTGCAATGGTGGGGGGGAGAGAGATAGGGGGCTGCAATGGTGGGGGAGAGAGAGAGGGGGGGCTGCAATGGTGGGGGGGGGAGAGAGAGAGAGGGGGGGCTGCAATGGTGGAGGGAGAGAAAGAGAGGGGGCTGCAATGGTGGGGGGGAGAGAGAGGGGGCTGCAATGGTGGGGGGAGAGAGAGAGGGGGGCTGCAATGGTGGGGGGAGAGAGAGAGGGGGGCTGCAATGGTGGGGGAGAGAGAGAGGGGGAGCTGCAATGGTGGGGGAGAGAGGGGGGCTGCAATGGTGGGGAGAGAGAGAGAGAGAGGGGGGCTGCAATGGTGGGGGGAGAGAGGGGGCTGCAATGGGGGGGGGAGAGAGGGGGGGGGCTGCAATGGTGGGGGGAGAGAGAGAGAGAGGGGGCTGCAATGGTGGGGGGAGGGAGAGAGAGAGAGAGAGATAGGGGGGGCTGCAATGGTGGGGGGAGGGAGAGAGAGAGGGGGGGGCTGCAATGGTGGGAAAGAGAAACAATGCTCTGCAGACGATTTACAGGCAAACAAAATAATTACGGTAGTTTGCTTTGAGAGAGAGAGAGAGAGAGAGAGAGATGCACCTTGTAATGATGAGAGTCTGAGAATCTCCATGGCCGTTTACTTCTCCTATTCTCCTGCTGCTCTCACTCGTGGCTCTTCTTCATGCAGTGGGCGGAGCTGGCGCCGCACGTGATAGATGGAAGGAGGAGAAATCAAGCAGCAGCTCGGCGTTCTTCTGCTCCAGCTCCACTCAGGCATGGATATCATCACTGAGGGAAGCAGGAGAGGAGGCAGCTCAGTGGGCGGCGCGCCGGCGCCGGATCAGAGTAGGCATTGCGGCGGCCGCCGCTGCTCTTTGCTTTACTGACTGACAGGCAACAGACAAGCTCCGAGCCATCAGCGGCCACAGGGCACTGAGTGCAGGCGGCCTACCGGGATATTTCCCGGGATCCCGGTAGGCCAGTCCGGCCCTGTATATCACATAAGAAATGGGTGTCTTTAGAAGAAAATATGAGTAAAATGGAGTTGGGACAGACTATTTGGATCCCGAAAAAATACAGAGATCTCCCGAAGGCATCCTCCCCAATTACAATAGAAACATTCAAGATATGGGATAAATTAATTAGAGACTCGGAGGGGAAATATAATAGCCCATTGATGTCCTTAACGGGAAATGATTATTTCCCACCGGGAAAAAATAATAAACTATACCTAAAATGGACACACTCTGAGAAATTAAGGTTAGGGGATGTTTTAAAGGGGAATAGGCTGTGCCAATTAGAAGAACTACGAGAAAAATATGGAAGATCGCAATGGGATAGCTGGAGGTACGTGCAGCTCCAACATTTCACTGAATCCCTTCCAAAACCTTTGCGAAGTATTGAAAGATTAAATCCCTGGGAAAGATTAATAGATCAAGGAGGGATGAATAGAAAAGGGACAATTTCCAAAATTTATAGGTTATTGATATCCACTAATGAGGAGGGGACCACTCACCCCCTGGAAAAATGGGAAATAGAACTAAAACAAAAAGTTCCGGAGAGGTTGAAGAAAAAGGTTATGGATTATGTACATTCTACATCAAAGGACACAAAGGAGAAAGAAATGAATTATAAGTTACTGACCAAATGGTATTATGTCCCCACTAAAATGCGTAAAATAAACTGTGATACATCGCCCTGGTGCTGGAGGGAATGTGGGGAAGAAGGAAACCATGCTCATATCTGGTGGCACTGCAGATTTATCCAAACATATTGGGTGGAGGTTCTAGGATTAATAAAACAGATAGAAGGGAAGGAGATAGGATTGGATCCCTGGAAATGTTTATTCCATGCTATGGAAGGACAGAGGAAAGACTACAGAACATCCCTCACCCCATTCCTTTTAACCACTTGGTAACCGCCCCATAGACAATATTCGTCTACAGGGCGGGTGGTTAACTCTAGGAGGGCGTCAATGTACGTCCTCCCAGAGTCTCTCTCCCGCGCGTCCCCTGGGGCGCGCACACGGGAACATCCGTGATAGCGGCCGTCCAATGACGGAGCGATCACATGTAAACAAACCGGCGTCTTTTGATGACGCCGGTTCCTCCCTCCTCTCTCTGTACCGAGCGGTACAGTGTGAGAGGGGGGAGCGCGGGTGTCAGCAGCGCTGTGGATGGATCTGTGACTATTGCAGTCACAGATCCATCCATCCCTGCTCAGCCATCCCTGAAACCCCCTGCAATACTGTGCAATACACTCTGCAATACTGTGCAATACACTCTGCAATACGCTGCAATACCCCCCCTACAATACTCTGCAATACCCCGCCTGCGCAATACTCTGCATACCCCCGGCAATACTCTGCATACCCCCCTGCGCAATACTCTGCATACCCCCCTGCGCAATACTCTGCATACCCCCCTGCGCAATACTCTGCATACCCCCCCTGCGAAATACTCTGCATACCCCCCCTGCGAAATACTCTGCATACCCCCCCTGCGAAATACTCTGCATACCCCCCCCTGCGAAATACTCTGCATACCCCCCCTGCGCAATACTCTGCATACCCCCCTGCGCAATACTCTGCATACCCCCCTGCGAAATACTCTGCATACCTCCCCTGCGCAATACTCTGCATACCCCCCTTCGCAATACTCTGCATACCCCCCTGCGAAATACTCTGCATACCCCCCTGCAAAATACTCTGCATACCCCCCCCCCCTGCGAAATACTCTGCATCCCCCCCCCCCCTGCGAAATACTCTGCATACCCCCCCTGCGCAATACTCTGCATACCCCCTGCGCAATACTCTGCATACCCCCCTGCGCAATACTCTGCATACCCCCCTGCGAAATACTCTGCATACCTCCCCTGCGCAATACTCTGCATACCCCCCTGCGCAATACTCTGCATACCCCCCTGCGAAATACTCTGCATACCTCCCCTGCGCAATACTCTGCATACCCCCCTTCGCAATACTCTGCATACCCCCCTGCGAAATACTCTGCATACCCCCCTGCGAAATACTCTGCATACCCCCTGCGAAATACTCTGCATACCCCCCCCCCTGCGAAATACTCTGCATACCCCCCCCCCTGCGAAATACTCTGCATACCCCCCCCCTGCGCAATACTCTGCATACCCCCTGCGCAATACTCTGCATACCCCCCTGCGCAATACTCTGCATACCCCCCTGCGAAATACTCTGCATACCTCCCCTGCGCAATACTCTGCATACCCCCCTGCGCAATACTCTGCATACCCCCCTGCGCAATACTCTGCATACCCCCCTGCGCAATACTCTGCATACCCCCCTGCGCAATACTCTGCATACCACCCCCTGCGCAATACTCTGCATACCCCCCCTGCTCAATACTCTGCATACCCCCCTGCGCAATACTCTGCATTACTCCCCTGCGCAATACTCTGCATTACTCCCCTGCGCAATACTCTGCATTACTCCCCGGCAATGCTCTGCATTACTCCCCGGCAATACTCTGCAATACCCCTGCACAATTACTCTGCGCAATTACTCTGCAATACCCCCGCACCAATACTCTGCAATACCCCCGCACCAATACTCTGCAATACCCCCGCACCAATACTCTGCAATACCCCCGCACCAATACTCTGCAATACCCCAGCACAATATTCTGCAATACCCCCGCACAATACTCTGCAATACCCCCGCACCAATACTCTGCAATACCCCCGCACAATACTCTGCAATACCCCCGCACCAATACTCTGCAATACCCCCGCACCAATACTCTGCAATACCCCCGCACCAATACTCTGCAATACCCCTGCACCAATACTCTGCAATTCCCCAACACCAATACTCTGCAATACCCCAACACCAATACTCTGCAATACCCCGGCTAATACTCTGCAATACCCCCGCACCAATACTCTGCAATACCCCGGCTAATACTCTGCAATACCCCAACACCAATACTCTGCAATACCCCGGCCAATACTCTGCAATACCCTGGCTAATACTCTGCAGTACCCAGAAAATACTCTGGGGAAAAAATGCGTTTTAACCACTTCCCGCCCGCCGGCCGTCATGACGTCCTTGACTTTGTGCAGGGATATCTGAATGATGCCTGCAGCTACAGGCATCATTCAGATATCATTTTTTTCAGCCGGCGATTCCCTACACCATAAGAACAATCATGTCGGCTGTTCCGCCTCTTGATTGTTCTTACGGGAGGCGAAAGGGGACGTCTCCCCTCCCTTCTCCCTCCGGTGCCTCTTCTGACTCACCGCTACGATCGAAACCAGGATCGTTTTATTTTTTTTATTTTTTTTCAGGCTTCCCAGCCTAGAGGTGAGATGTGGGTTCTTATTGACCCCACATCTCACTGTAAAGAGGACCTGTCATGCTATATTCCTATTACAAGGGATGTTTACATTCCTTGTAATAGGAATAAAAGTGATCAAAACATTTATTTTTGGGGAAAAACGTATCAAACTAAAATAAATAAAGTGAAATGAACAATAAAATTTTTTTTTTTTTTTAAAGCGCCCCTGTTCCTGCGTGCTCGTATACAGAAGCGACCGCACACGCAAGTCCCGCCCACATATGAAAACGGTGTTCAAACCACACATGTGAGGTATCGCTGCGAACGTTGGAGCAAGAGCAATACTTTTGGCCCTAGAGCTCTTCTCCAACTAAAAAGATGTAACCAGTAAAAATATTTAAAGCGTCGCCTATGGGGATTTTTAAGTAGCGAAGTTTGGCACCATTCCACAAGCGTGTGCAATATTGAAGGGTGACATGTTGGGTATCTATTGACTCGGCGTAACTTCATCTTTCACATTATGCAAAAACATTGGGCTAACTTTAATGTTTTTTTTTTTTTAAAAGCACAAAACCGTTTTATTTCCAAAAAAACGCATTCGAACAATTGCTGCGAAAATAACGTGCGCGATAAAAAGTTGCAACGACCGCCATTGTATTCTCTAGGGATTTTGCTAAAAAAGCATATATAATGTTTTGGGGTTCTATGTAATTTTCTAGCACATAAATGGTGATTTTTCCATGTAGGAGAGGAATGTCAGAACTGGTCTGGGTGCTCCAGAACGCCTGATGGTGCTCCCTGCATGTCGGGCCTCTGTATGTGGCCACGCTGTGTAAAAGTCTCACACATTTGGTATCGGCATACTCGGGAGGAATAGCAGAATGTTTTTTGGGGTGTAATTAGTGTTATGCATATGCTGTGTGTGAGAAATAACCGGCGAATATGAACATTTTGTGAAAAAAAAAAAAATCTTGATTTTGCAAAGAATTGTGGGAAAAAATTACAACTTCTAAAAACTCACCATGCCTCTTTCTAAATACCTTGGAATGTCTTCTTTCCAAAAAGGGGTCATTTGGGGGGTATTTGTACTTTTCTGGCATGTTAGGGTCTCAAGAAATGAGAGAGGCTGTCAGTACATCGGGTGTGATCAAATTGATCAATTTTCAGTAATTGGTACCATAGCTTGTAGACCCTATAACTTTCACCCAGACTAAATAATAACCCAATTTTTTTTTTTTTACCAAAGATATGTAGCAGTATACATTTTAGGCCAAATTTATGAAAAAAATTACTTTTTTGCAAAATGTTATAATAGAAATGAAGAAAAATTCATTTTTTTTACAAAATTTTCTTTCTTTTTTCATTTATAGCGGAAAAAATAAAAACCACAGAGGTGATCAAATACCACCAAAAGAAAGCTCTATTTGTGGGAAAAAAAGGACAAAAATTTCATTTGGTTACAGTGTTGTATGACTGAGTTATTGTCATTCAAAATGTGAGAGCACCGAAAGCTGAAAATTGGTCTGGTTATTAAGGGTGTTTAAGTGCCCAGTTGTCAAGTGGTTAAATGCAGCAAAAACCTTGGGCCAAATCCTCAAAAAGCTGTGCAAATTTAGTTTTACCTAACTTATGTCATTTAAGTTACGGCGCCCTAAGTTGGTGTCGTAAGTGCCGTATCCACATCGCATTTGCGCACAAAATTGCGCTTACGTAACTTAAATTCCGAGGCGTAAGGCAGGGTTTTTGCAAGTGGGAAGGAAGTGGGCGTGCTTCATTGTAATGAGCCGTGACCCCATGCAAATGAAGGGCCGGCTGTACTGCGCATGCACGCACAAATCTGCTTCTCACTGGGCATGTGCAGAACTGAGCTCAGCGCAATCAGTGAGATAGGTAAAAGGCCAAGCGTACTTAGTTTGAGGATCGCCCTGTGTGTAAATAGCCCCAGTCAAACACACTTCCCTTGCAAAAGTATTTCCCTGTGTTCCCTTCCTTGAGCAAGTTGCTTCTGTTCAGAACGTTTGTCAGTGTTTGTTGGTGAGTTGTGTTTGTGAGAAAAGTTGTTTGCGGAGTTGTAGAGTATATTTGGTGTTTGTTTTTGATAAGTGTTTTTGTTTTTTGTCTTTTGGTTTTTTTTTGTTTCCCTTTTTTGCCTGTTTGTTTTTTAATTTATAGTAGCTGTCTGCTTGTGTTTGTATTTTTTTTTGCAGTGAGTTTGTTTGTTTGTTTGTTGTGTGTGTATTGTTGCTTTTTTTTTGGGGTGAGTTTCTTGTTGCTGGGTGGTGTCTGTGATGGCCCCCAAGCGCAGGAAGCTGAATTTTACCCTGGGAAAGAAGCGAATTCTTGCTCAGGGCATCATCAAATATGGGCGTTTTCTCCATGGCCCTGAGAGCCAGAACACCACCCCGGCCAGGAGGAAGGAGATCCTTAAAAATATCACCGATCGGATCAATGCGGCGCGGGGGGGGGAGACCAGGACCATCGCTGGCATACAAAAAAAAATTAATGATTTGAAGAGCGTGGCCCGGAACAAGCTGGCAACGCTGCATGCTCATAGAAGGGGCACTGGAGGAGGGGGACCCTGCCCAGTCAGGCTGACTGAGGAGGAATGGGCAGTGACCCAGTGTTTCCACCCACAGCAGGTGGTGGGCCTGCCTGGCTTTGACTCTGATGCTCCTGTGAGGACAGGTAAGTTTTTGTTTTTTCTATCTGTTGATTAGCATGTGTGGGTGGGGGAAGGGAAGATGTGCCAAGTGTGTGGATCCACCAACCTGTGATTGTTTTGTGTCCTCCACAGATGGCCAGGAGATTGCAGCCCCATCAGCCCAGGAGGTTGCTGGGTCATCAGCCCAGGAGGTTGCTGGGTCATCAGGGCAGGAGGTGGCAGCCCCATCAGGGCAGGAGGTGGCAGCCTCATCAGGGCAGGAGGTTGCTGGCCCATCAGGGCAGGCTGCTGCACCACCCCCAAGACAGGCTGATGTGGAGTCCCAAGAAGGGCAGGATTCCCCATGGGAGGGGAGTGTCCACACCTGCCCTCATGAGGAGGTTCAGTGGGAGGAGGATGAGGGGGAGGAGAATGACCATTTTATGATTGGCCGGGAAATCATGTTGAGCCAAGATAGGACCTTTGAGTCTTCCCCTGAGGCTACCCCAGAGGCTACCCCAGAGGCTGGCACCAGTCAGGCCACCATCAGGGGTGGCCCCTCCCACTCCTCCCCCAACATGCAGCAAACCCCATGGGTCACTCTCTCCCCTCCTCCCAGGCCACAAGCCTCAGGGGCAAGCAGGAGGCTGACCCAGGAGACCAGGGGGGGTTTGAGCGTCTGCCGGTCAGTCTGCAGAGGGACAATGCCCAGCAGACCCGCAGTCTGGGTGAGATGAAAAAAACTTTGAACAAGATGGAGCACAGCCTGGATGTAATGAGGGAGTCACTGGGTGATGTGGCCACCAACTCAGTGGGGGTCATCACATGTTTGTGGGACCTGAAGAACGCCACAACAGGCGTGGGCCAGGAGGTGACTGCCCTCACCCAGGCTGTGTAGGACAATACCCGGGCTGTGGAGGAAAATACCCGGGCTGGCCAGGCTAATACGGCTGCCATCACTGGCTGTCTGACAAGGATAGCCGTGGCCTTGGAGGGCAGGCCAGCAGGAGGACAGACACCAGGGGAGGCTCCTTCTTCCCCTGCTCACCCACCCCCCCATGAAGATCCTCCTTCCCCTGCTCACACCTCCCCCCATGAAGATCCTCCTTCCCCTGCTCACACCTCCCCCCATGAAGATACTTCTTCCCCTGCTAACACCCCCCCCCCGTGAAGATCCTCCAGTTGTCCGTGGCCGTGCCCGTGGGCAGCCCAGAAGGAGCACTCGGCAACGTCATTAAGTTGCAGGGGTACTTTTTTTTATTTTTGTTTTTTTTATGATTTTGTTTCTTATACTGTACTTATGATTTGGTTTATGTGTGTGAATGATGTGTGAATGTTGGGGGGTGGCATTCCTGATGAAATAAGGGTGTCACCCTCAGTTTTGGTGGAGTAGGGATCCCCAGGACCAGGGAGAAGTCATCCCAGGTTCCTGAATGGTGTATGAATGCACAGTGACATAATTGGAGCCGTGGTGTGGCGTTACTGCTCCCAAGTACCAAAGGGGGGGGGGTACTTGGATCTAATCCAATTCGATGTGCATGTGATGTGTCTGTGCTAGGGACCACAGTGGTGTGCATTCATGCATTCTCATTGTGAGATAATTAATGTGCGTTTTCTGTGAAAAAATACATTCTCATTGTGATCTAATTAATGTGCATTTACTGATCAAAGATACATTCTCTTTGTGACATTATTCATGTGCATTTACTGTGCAAACATACATTTTCATTGTGACATGATTTATGTGCGTTTTTGGTGAATCCAAAAAATTTCATTGTGACATGATTTATGTGCATTTACTGTGAAAAGATGCCTTCTGCAAGGTGTCTCCTGGCTGCTGTGCCCTCAGCAGACCGGGTAGAGTGGGTTAGGGGGGGATTGCCTGGGTGGGGGGTCAGGTAAGCACATAAGTCAATATGCAGTCCCCTTCTCATGGCAAAGTTGTGGAGTATACAACATGCCCCAATTATTTGGCATACAAAGTCTGGGGAATACAACAATGTACCCCCAGTCTTGTCCAGGCATCTGAAGCGGGACTTCAGAAGCCCAAATGTGCGTTCCACAACTGCCTGGGTGCGAATGTGCGCCTGGTTGTAGCGTTGCTCTCCTGGGGTTTGGGGGTTCCTGAAGGGGGTCATCAGGTGGGGTCCCAGGGCATATCCAGAGTCACCTGTAAGGGAAAAGACAGGAGGATGTTAGTCATGCATGTGCCCCTTGTGATGTCTGCATCATGGGGGGGACATACCTGACACAAATGTCACTCACCAATCAGCCAGCTGTCTCCATACACGTTCATCTCCAAATCTCGGGAGATGTTGGTCTGCCGGAAAATAAAACTGTCATGGCACGAACCAGGAAATTTAGCACAAACGTGCCAGATGAGGCCATGGGCATCTACAATCACCTGCACATTTATAGAATGCCAGCCTTTTCGATTCCGGAACAGGTGCTCAGTGTCATGGGGGGGCTGTAGTGCCACATGTGTACAGTCTATCGCCCCGATGGTCCGTGGGAACCCATCAATTTCATAAAAGTCCGTCATGGTTTGCAGACGCTGGTCCTCCTGGGTGGGCTTTTGGAACTGATTGGCCATGCGCCGCAGTATTGCAGGGACCACTTGATGGACACACCTGCTCATAGAGGACTGGACCATCCCAGACAGACCTCCAGATGCGCGCTGGAAAGACCCAGTGGCCAGAAAATGTAATGTTGCCATTACTTTTTGGAGAGGTGGCAGGGCATGGGATCGTTGGGTTGGGGTGGTGAGATCATCCTTCAGGATTTCTGTGAGCTCCAGGATGGCTTCCCTGTTAAATCTGTAGTTGCCATACACCTCTGAAGCAGGCATGGCAAAAAGATCTCGCCGTGGGCGGTAAACCCTCTCCTGTGCCCTCCTCCTCCTCCTCTGTGCCCTCCTCCTTCTTTGTGCCTGTAAAGTGGCAAGTGCCGTTACAACCATTGATGTGCCGGGCATTTTGGCAGTCAGATTGTTGTGCTGCAGAGATGTGTTGTCAGCTCTACCTCTATTCAGTTGCTTGAGCAGACCCTTACACGGCATGTGTAAAATTAGGTCTGCTTTTATAAAGAGTAAATTTGCGCAGGGAAACTAACAGGTGCGCACAGGGCGTAATCTACGGCGCACACACTTAATTTTGAGGATCGCCCTATCTCCCTCATTTGCATCTTTGCCTATCAAAAACAGCGGCGTGACTAGCGTAATTTGTGTCCGGGGATGCGCAGGTGTAATTATTTTAGGTAGGACGGAAAACCCGGATTTTAAGGCGTAACTCGTTATGAGGATCGGGCGCAAAGATACGCGCCGTGTAAATTTAGAAAACTCTGGTTAAGTCGGCGCATCTGCTTTGAGGATTTGGCCCATTAATCCCGAGAAACTGGAGAAATAAAGACCCACCAAGGATAAAAGAATGGTTTAGTGAGGTAGATAAAATAAGAGTAATGGAAGAGTTCATAAGTTATCAAGAAGAAGCAGAAATAAAATTCCAAGAAATTTGGGGAAATGGACACAATTCAAGCAATCCCAGATTTACCTAAGGATTATGGGGAGAGAAGAAAATCTGCAGGCGGATAATTAGAAAGGGAGCTTTTTCCCTCCCTCCACCCCACTCCCCCCCCCCCCCCAACATTTTTTTTTTTGCCTCACATAACCTGAGGTGGCACGGTGGACAGGGGGGGCCACCACCTCACTTCCTTAGGGATAGGATATATTATTTATTTTTTGTTTTTTTTTAAGATAAGATACACCTGGGTGAATATATATATATAGGAAGGGATTGGGCACAAAGGAGGAGCAGGTACAACCCCTATTTTCCTGCTCCCTTTATCTTAAATTGTTTTTTTTTCCTTTGGGGGGGGGAGAAGAGAGGGAAATGTGGTATTATTTTAAAGGACATCATTATAGAGACAGTATAGTAAGGTTGGACCCAGCTCTGTACCCACACAAGTGTTTATTGTATGGTTGTAATATGTAGTTTGTATATGTCAATGTTATGTGTATGAGGAACTTATGAATTTTATAATGGTCAGTGAATTTAAAAAAATGTTTTTAAAGTTAATATGTAAAGTTCTTCTATTTATGTGAAAACAATAAAAAATAATTTAAACATAAATAAAAAGGCCAGCGCAGCCACTTTCTTACCCAACATGGATATCGACACCCCGGCTTCCATTGCCCGTGAAATGAAATAAAGCACCAGTAACTTCGCCTCAGGACCCGTGATCTCCACACCTGTTTCGCGGCCTACCTCAGCCCACTCCTCCCACACCTTGCTGTAAGCGGCCCACGTCGTCTCACTCACCGACCTCCGAATCCATCCGTGTGTTACTCCAAGGCAATCCTCCAGAGCCAGTCGGGACAGGTGATTCCTTGTTGCTCCGCTTCCGGCGCCAACTCCCGAAACCTGTCCCACTGAAAACTACCCCAGGGAGATGCACTGCATATATGAAAATGTTCAATTGCATGCAACGCAAAACCAACCTCTGCAGCATGCGCACCACCGGTGGCGACGATTCCGATGCTTTGTTGATAACTTGAACGACTCCCAGGTTGTCCCCATGAAAACTAACTTTTTGATCCCGAAAAGATTCGCCCCACAGTTCAACTGCCAACACTACAGGGAATAACTCCAACAGCACCAAATTTTTCGTAAAACCCGCCTGCACCCAACACTGATGCCAAGAACCAGCGCTCCACTTGCCCTGGAAGAAAGCTCCAAAGCCCGTGGAACCCGTTGCGTCCGTGAACAGCTCCATATCAAAGTTGCTGACGGGCCCAGACATCCACAGCGCCCTTTCGTTAAAGGACTCCAAGAATGTGTGCCACACCTGCAAGTCTTGCCTATGTGCCTTCACCAAACGGACAAAATGGTGTGGTGACCGCACCCCTGCCTTGCTAGCTAACAGCCGTTGACAAAATGCCCTGCCCATGGGTACAATGCGGCACGCAAAGTTGAGCTTGCCCAACAATGATTGCAGTGCTCGAAGCGTCACTTTTTGAACTGACAACATACCTCATATCTAGTCCTTCAATGCGTCCACCTTGCCAATGGGCAACCTGCACTTCATGGCCGCCGAGTCTATTGTGATCCCCAAAAATGTGAGAACTGTCTTAGGACCCTCCGTCTTATCCGGAGCCAACGGAACCCCGAACCTGTCCGCCACGTGTTCCAACGTACCCAACAGTATCGCACACGTCCTGGACTCCGCCGGGACCACGCAGAGGAAGTCATCCAAATAATGGATAATGGAATTGACCCCTGACACGTCCCTGACCACCCATTCCAAGAACGAACTGAACTGCGCACGACACTGAGCACCCCATTGGCAAGCACCGATCCACGAAAAATTCATCATCCCAAGTGCACCCCAACAGGCGAAAGCTTTCAGGGTGCACCGGCAAGAGCCTAAAAGCGGCTTCCACTTGGCCTTGACCATCAACGCACCTTGCCCGTAGTGCCGCACCCAAGACATGGCTGCATCAAATGACGTGTAGCTAAACGTGCAAGTGTCCGGGTCTATGGCATCATTCACCGACCCCCCTTTAGGAAAGGAGAGGTGGTGAATCAATCTAAATTTGTTTGGCTCTTTCTTCAGAACAACCCCCAAAGGCGAAACCACCAAATCTGGTAATGGGGCCCCTGAAAAGGGGCCTGCCATATGCCCCAAAGCCACTTCCTTCAGCAGTTTCTCCGAAACCACCTCAGGGTGCCGCAATGCAGACCGCAAATTGCGAGGAATGGGCAGAATGACCTGCAATGAGCATGGAATCCTAAAACCTTCCGCAAAACCCTCCTCTAATAAGCGGGCCGCTTGTCTATCCGGATACTTACTTAGGAACGGACGCATCCTTCCCACCATCACCAGAGTCCTCCCTTTTGTTGCCAAACTCACCTGAATGACCTTTTCCTTGTTTAAAACATCGTGACAGGGCGTGAGTTCCCCCGCACCCGGAACACTCGTGTTTAAACCTGCATGATGACCCAAACTTGCAGCTACCGGCGTTATATTATATGAAAAACACCAGAGAAAAATGTAACAATACATTTAAGTGTTTGTTCACCAATGCCAGAAGTCTGCCAAGCAAAACAGGTGAGCTGGAAGCTCTGGTGCATGAGGAGAGCTATGATGTAATCGGTATTGCTGAAACTTGGCTTCAATCCTCACATGACTGGGCTATTAATATTTCTGGCTATGCTCTCTTTCGGAAAGACAGGGTAAAAAGGAAAGGTGGAGGGGTCTGTCTCTATGTGAGAAGTAACCTCAAAGCAAGCGTGAAAGAGAACCTGGTTGATGGAGAGTGTGATGAGGCTGAAGCATTATGGGTGGAACTGCATACAGATGTGCGTAGTTCAAAATTAATCATTGGAGTTTGTTATAAACCACCCAATGTTAATGAGGAGGTGGAGACTCAGCTCCTTGCACAGATGGAAAGGGCTGCAAGGTCTGGGACGGTGATAATAATGGGGGATTTTAACTACCCAGAAATTGACTGGATTAATGGCACTTCTGGGACAGTTAAAGGACAAAAATTTAAAAACCTATTGCAGGACAATTTTATGGTGCAGTTTATTGAGGCCCCAACTAGGAATGATGCCCTGTTGGACCTGATAATCTCAAACCATGCAGAGCTTATTACTAATGTTCAGATAAAGGAACACCTGGGTAGCAGTGATCATAACATGATTTCATTTAATGTTAACTATAAGCAAGAAATACATACAGGAAATATTAAAACACTAAATTTTAAGAGAGCACATTTTCCAAGGATGAGGGCTGCTCTCCAGGACTTGGACTGGGAGGGACTATTGGCACAGATGAACACAGAACAGAAATGGGAATTCTTCAAAAAGACTGTGTGGAACCTCACTGCAAAGTATGTTCCCATGGGCAATAAGTTTAAAAGGCTAAAAATAAAACCTATGTGGCTCACGGTCAAAGTTAAAAAAGCTATAAACAATAAGAAAGTAGCTTTTAAAAAATATAAAAATGAAGCAACACTAGTGTTGTTTAAATGTTACAAAGAATATAACAGGATATGCAAAAAGGAAATCAAGGATGCAAAAATTCAAAACGAACGACAGATTGCAAAAGATAGTAGGACAAACCCCAAAAAATTCTTTAAATATATTAATAGTAAAAAGGTGAAGTCTGAGCATGTAGGCCCCTTACAAAATAATCTAGAGTGGGTGACTGGGGACAAAGAGAAGGCAAATTTATTAAATGTTTTCTTCAGCTCTGTGTATACAATGGAGCATGGGGGAGCTCATGTCCAAAATGGGGGTGGGAGTGACACAGCCTCAAATCCACAATGGCTCAAAAGTGATATGGTCCAGAAATATTTAGACAGAATAAAGGTGGATAAAGCACCTGGACCTGATGGCATCCATCCACGGATCCTAGGTGAGTTGAGCTCTGTCATTTCAAAGCCACTGTATCTAATATTTAGGGACTCATTAAAGACAGGAATAGTACCACTGGATTGGCGCAGGGCCAATGTGGTGCCCATATTTAAAAAGGGAACAAAGTATTTACCAAGTAACTATAGACCTGTTAGTTTACCTTCTATAGTTGGGAAGATACTGGAACGTTTAATAAAAGACCACATGGATGAGTTCTTGCTGGAAAAAAACTATTTAAGCAGCAGACAACATGGATTCATGAAAGACAGAAGTTGTCAGACAAACCTGATTTCCTTTTATGAAGAGGTAAGTAAAACCCTGGACAGAGGCGTGGCTGTGGACGTGATATATTTGGATTTTGCAAAAGCGTTCGATACAGTTCCGCACACACGGCTCATGTGTAAGGTAAGGTCTACAGGATTGGATATATCAGTTTGTAAATGGATAGAAAACTGGCTGAAAGACAGAATTCAGAGAGTCGTGGTTAATGATTCTTACTCTGAATGGTCCAATGTTATCAGTGGTGTACCCCAAGGTTCAGTGCTGGGACCCTTACTTTTCAATATATTTATAAATGATATTGGGTCTGAGATCAAAAGTAACATTTATGTCTTTGCAGATGACACCAAGCTATTCAGTGGAATAACGTCCTTGCAGGATGTCTCCAATTTACAAGCCGACCTCAATGCTCTGTCTAATTGGGCGACTAAGTGGCAGATGAGGTTTAATGTAGATAAATGTAAAGTTATGCACTTGGGGGCTAAGAATATGCATGCATCATACATACTAGGGGGAGTACAACTGGGGGGATCTGTAGTGGAGAAGGATCTGGGGGTTTTAGTTGATCATAAGCTCAATAATGGCATGCAATGCCAAGCTGCGGTTTCCAAAGCGAGCAAAGTCCTTTCTTGTATTAAGAGAGGTATGGACTCCAGAGACAGAGATATAATTTTGCCCCTGTTCAAATCATTAGTAAGACCTCATCTGGACTATGCAGTTCAGTTTTGGGCACCAGTTCTCAAAAAGGACATCGGAGAACTGGAGAAAGTGCAGAGAAGGGCAACCAAACTGATAAGAGGCATGGAGGAGCTCAGCTATGAGGAAAGATTAGAAGAACTAAATGTATTCACTCTTGAGAAGAGGAGAATAAGGGGGGATATGATCAACATGTACAAATATATAAGAGGTCCATACAGTGAACTTGGTGTTGAGTTATTCACTTTACGGTCAACACTGAGGACAAGGGGGCACTCTTTACGTCTAGAGGAAAAGAGATTTCACCTCCAAATACGGAAAGGTTTTTTCACAGTAAGAGCTGTGAAAATGTGGAACAGACTCCCTCCAGAGGTGGTTCTGGCCAGCTCAGTAGATTGCTTTAAGAAAGGCCTGGATTCTTTCCTAAATGTACAGAATATAACTGAGTACTAAGATTTGTAGGTAAAGTTGATCCAGGGTAAATCCGATTGCCTCTCGGGGGATCAGGAAGGAATTTTTTCCCCTGCTGTAGCAAATTGGATCATGCTCTGCTGTTTTTTTTTTGCCTTCCTCTGGATCAACTGTGGGTATGGAGTTGGGTGTATAGGATTTTACTGTGTTTTTTATTTTGTTTTTTTATTTTTTGTGGTTGAACTGGATGGACTTGTGTCTTTTTTCAACCTGACTAACTATGTAACTATGTATATTGCCAACACACCCCTTTTGCTTTACTGGCCGGCTGTCCAGAGGAAGACGATCCGCCGGCCCCTGCCTGAAAAAACTGATTGGGGGCCCTGGCAGAAGTCATGAGGCGGACCCACAAATTTATGTCTTTGTGATCCCACCGCAAGTCCGGACGCACTGCCATCCGTTGCCTGAACTGCTCATCGTATCTAAGCCAAGCAGTACCACCATACACCCTATAAGCCTCCCCTATGGAGTCCTGGTACCCAAAAAGTGCAGCCCCGCATTCCGGCTTTTTTGTGCTAATCACACTGACCAAAATACCAAAAGCCTGCAACCAATTAGAGAATGTACGCGGGATCAGCCGATACCTACGCTTTTCCTCGTCGTCCTTTTTGTAGTTATCCGGCTTGACCCTATCCAGGTTGAACTTTTCCAGCGGCAACAATGAAAATATCTCCACATACTCACCTTTACCAATTTTCTCGCGTACCTCCGCCTTTAAATGAGTCCCCAACGGGCCCTCGAAGCATACGTATACTTCGCATTTAGCGGCATCAGCCAACCTCACAACGTCCTGCCTTTCCACCGTAGCCTTGCTACCCTCCTCCCCCTTTTTCTGTGCGTTATCTGCCACCGCGGGGGTGGAGGGGGGACAACCGTCGCAGGGGGCGAAACCACCCCCGCCTCAGGTACACTCACCCCTACGCTCGCCTGCGGGGCCCCCCATGCGGCCGCCGGACTAGACCCGCTCCCCCCTGCTCAAAAAGGCTGACCAACTCCTTTATCCCAGCCAAAAACCCCTTAAAACCAGCCTCCTCCCCCTTGGACCCCTCGGTCCCTGACCTGTCCTGGCTAACACCATCAACCCCCCTAACAGACATGTTATCAGTAATATCCTTATGTGTAGACTTACCGGGCTGCCTGGGGAGAGAACCCCCAGCCGACCGTCCCGAATCCTTCGCCGCTGACCGTGCTGCGACAACCGGCTCCTCCTCAGATCCGGACAACTCGCCCTCCGACCTGTCTGCGCCTCATTCGCCATCAGAAGAAAACCCCTCAGGGGAAGGATCCCTGGGAGGCGAAGGTCCTGCTGACTCCTGGCTTTGCCTCCTCACCGCAGACCCGCCGACCGATTTCCTCGTCACCTTCCCCGGGCCGGGGGGGCTCTCTCCAGTCCTGGTGCCATCACTCCTACTCGCCGCGGAGGTAGTAGGCCCGGGGACCGCCACCCTCGATTCTGGCCCGCCGAGGCCCCCCCACGAGTTCCACCGCGTGGTGGGAGGGGCCCGCGCGCTCCGATTCCATCCGCCGAACGGGCGAATAGGCCGCTCCGGAGCTCCCGGACTGGCCACCCGTAGAGCTGCGTTGGGGCTGGGGATTCCTTCTGGCGTCCCCCCTGCGATAGCGTTCCTCCGCTTGGCGGGGGGGCCCGAAGGGGCCCGCGAGGCGGGATTCCCTGAACGCACGGCTCTGGGAGACAGGTCAGGGGAGAAGCCATCAGGCGGATTGGAGCGCCTAGCTCGCGCTGACTCTCTCCCCCTGGTTTGCGGACCTACCGCTGGCTGGTCCATGATGGGGCCCAGGTTCTGCTGAACCCAATCCTGCCCCCTGGCTGAGGCTTTGGCCCTGAGCTCTGCTAGCAGCTCCTGTATCCTGGACATCTCTGAAAATTTCCCTGGGGATGTGTTACAGTGGTGGGAGGGATCAACTCTTTTAACTGACCTGTCCCCCTCCCCCTCCCACCTTGCTCCTGCCAATCCACATCCCTCTCTCTTACATTCCCATCTTACCATAGCCATGCCAGCCCTCCGCCTATGGCATTCTTTCTCTTAGCTCCGGGCTTTTCTTTATACAGTAAAAGGAGAGTATGCTCAGCACAGCAGTTGATTACACATATGGACTCAGTAGCACAATGGATGGCATGGCCGATCCACCCTATAGGCTCGCTATGCAAGCCGCTTAGGGCCCTGCAAAGCTACAAAGGGTCCCCCAAATAACTAGAGGCCCCGCCTAGTAAGAAGTCATTTTCGCCCCCTCAGCCTGCTTCTCAACTCGCTGACTGCATGGGAGAAGAGGCAAGAAGTCAGCACCCCTTGCTTCTCAATTTAATGTAAGATGTCATTTTCGACAGCAGAACACCCCCTCCCCCCACTTCTCAACTTTCTTTAATGTGACCTGTCACTGTCGTCAGCGCCCCCCGCTTCTCATTTTTAATGTGCCATGTCATTTTGCTTCGGGCCCCAGGGAGGTCAGGATCGGCACTGAGTGTTGGTCACATGAACAACCTAGTTAGCGTGTCACACAGAGGTGATCCAGTGTATACTTGTTGTTTTTCCATGTAGGAAACTGGTCCAAAGATAGAGAAATGCAGCTGCTTTGGTAATGGATAAAATCCAGTGTTAAGCTTAGAAGGATTGTAAAAGCAGACAATTGTACCACACTTTTTAAAAAGAATGATTGATATTCCTCTTTCAGGCCTCTAATCTTTTTGATTCATCTATCCCTTTTTTTTTTACAATCTCATAGGCCGCAATCAAGCTGCAGAAGTGGAGCCGACCAACCCCACACAGTGCCAAGCCACACCCTCGCCGGATGTTCAGGAAGTGCACAATGCCACCACATCAGGTCAGTGTCATACAGCACAGCTTTAGGTAATACATGTAGGCCTGCATAATTTTAATACATGTTTTTTTCCCAAATTTCAGGTGTACGAGCTGTTGGTGGTGGCTTAGACACTTGCAGTGCCCAGGTGCTAATTGGGGAGATAATCACAAACATCGCCCTGGAGAAGATCATAAAGAACAACAGAAAGGTGGACCAAAACCTCAAGAATATTATTGATGTTCTGGGGAGGGTTTAAAAAAAATTGCTTTAGACAAGTATTAAAAAGCAAAAATATAGTTATTAAAAAATAAAAATAAACAATCAATGCTGCCTAAAAGAACAAATCTAGATTTGTGGAGTTTACATTGACAATGATGAGTATTTAGTAAAGGAAAATAAACATGCCACTATGATAACGTAGGAGAAAGCTAGAATGAACTCAAATTAGAAAAGAATCAAACCAAGAAAATTACTAGAACAGGGGCAGAAAAATTGGGCCTTAGGCACTGGTGGCTGTGTCACAACACTGCAACCCCTCACAGATACTGTAATTGGAGCTCAGCAGAGACACATCCAAAGTATTGCATTAAAAATTGTTATTAGACGCCCCTGTTCAACAGGGGCATAAACATTGGGCCTTAGGCACAACACAACACTGCAACCCCTCAGATACTGTAATTGGAGCGCAGAAAAGAGCCACATGCAAAGTATTGCATTAAAAATTGTTATTAGATTCCCCTGTTCAACAGGGGCAGAAACATTGGGCCTTAGGCACAACACAACACTGCAACCCCTCAGATACTGTAATTGGAGTGCAGAAAAGAGCCACATGCAAAGTATTGCATTAAAAATTGTTATTAGACATTAGACTTCCGGTTCCGGCGCCGCATGGAGTGACTGCTCTCCTCCTCAGCTCCCGCAGCACGATCGAAAATCGGCCTAAAAATCCTGCCTGAGAGCCACACCGAGTCCCCCTCCACCTCTGGGCAAGCCATCCACTGCCTATGGACCGTTTTGTGGAAAAATCCGGCGCCCGCACGAACACGGCCCAGACGGCGTCACCTCCGCCGGCGCTCGCACAAATCGAGGCCCCGGTCTCGGCCTACTCCGCTCCGCGGTCCACAGCACAACAAGCAGAGATGGAGGTAAGCGGCAGCACCTCCCCCCCTCCCTCCCCACACACATCTCTGCCCCTGCAGACGGGGGATAATACCACCGAGCGCATTGCCCAGGCCGTGGCGGCGCTATTAACCCCCATGATCGCGGCTTCGGTGGAAAAGGCCGTAAATGCCGGGATGGCACAGATCAAGGCCCAGTTGGGGGAACATGGCAAAAGGCTAAATGAACTCGAGCACCGCCTTTCCAACGCGGAAGAAGAGCTCTATCAAGCCCAGGCCTTAGAGCATGCCCAGGACAAAACCAACCAGTACGTGCTACAAAAATTGGATGATTTGGAGAATAGGTCTAGACGAAGCAATCTCCGTTTTGTGGGAGTGCCGGAGTCACTCCAAACATCCGCCCTGTCTGATTTTTGCGCCCGACGCATACCAGAAGCACTAGGCCTTACAGGCCCCTGCATGGTGGAAAGAGCACACCGCATGGGGGCATTTAACTCGGAACGCAAATCCCCGCGTCCTATTATTGCTAAGTATCTCAACTATGCAGACAAGTCCCTTATTCTGCAATCATTCCGGCAAGCCCGTCAGTTACAAATTGATGGCATAAAAGTGCTGGTCTTCGCTGACTACTCAATCGAAGTGTCAAAGAAAAGAAAAGCCTTCCAGCCAGTTTGCACGGAACTATTCAAGCAGCAAATTAAATTCTCTTTGGCCTTCCCGGCGATTCTCCGCCTCAAAGCACCAAACGGAGACCAACTGACCTTCCAGGACCCTGCCGAAGCAGAAGCCTTTGTGCGGTCGCGCCTTGCAACTCCGCACCCCCACTCACCATCTAAAGCTGCTCCACTCAACAGGCCCATGGACCAAAGAAGTCCACGTAAAGAATCCCCCAAACGCTTCAGGGCCTCAGACCAGGAACTTACCCGGCACACCACAAGATAACCGACCTGCAATAGGTCTCTCTCCTCTACTTTAGCACCCTCTTTAGGGGTCTCACTAATTGCCCTGCTACGACTGTACAGTGCATGTTCTTTCTAAATGCCAGTCTACTCGGCTAATTCCCCCCCCCCTCCACGTCGCAAGGACCACCATCTACTCCACTGCGGGGTCAGGTAGACTCTCTCTTTTTTGGCATTTATGTTCTTTCACCTGCTGTTACTGATGCAATGCTCCTAATGCTCTAGCTGATAGTCTTATCTGCCCTACACGGCTTTAGATTGTATCCCCCCAAGGGCTCATGTTTGTACTGTTTTGTTTGTATTATTTGACTAGGTGAAATGTGCCTCCTGGCGTCGCTGTATGCATCCCTCTCCTACTACTCTACATCTCAGGTAATTGACTTTGTGCCGTCTGGCGCCCTGCATTTCGATCTGGGCTCTCAGGCCCCATGTTGTCGGGATCGTGACAGGGGGGCTGGCTTCATACAGTGACTCCATGCGGAAAAAAGTGAAGTTCCCACAAATGTTGTTGATGTTTTTGTTGCCTATGTTCCAGGCTCTCCCTCTGTTACCCCCCGCACCTCCTACTCCCCCTCCCCTTCAGTGCACCAGTACACACCTATTTTGCACACCATCACCCTACTACGAGGTTCGACATCCCTCATCCCCAGCCACGGCGACCTTCCTTAATCTCATACTATGCGGCCCCCTCGCTGAAATTTCTGCTCAAATCCCTCTTACAGGCCCCCTAACATGAGAATAGTCTCCTGGAATGTAAAGGGACTTAGGTCCCCAAACAAGAGGATGAAAATTCTTAGACACCTGAAAAGACTCAAGGCAGACATCGCACTACTGCAGGAGACCCACCTGTCGACACCTGATTTTCCCCGCATGCAAAAGCTTTGGGTGGGTACGGTCATAGGCTCAGATGCTGTAGGACGCAAGGCAGGAGTTCTCCTATTAGTACACAAGAACCTCCCATGCACAATTCTTGCGGTGAACTCGGACACCCAAGGCAGACTTCTCTCAGCACGGGTCAGACTGGGAACCAGGGAGATGGTCATCTCCAATATCTATGCCCCCAACAGCCCTGGCAAGTCTTTCTACAGCGAACTCTCCTCGTGGCTCCTCCAAAACAACCACCTTCCTCACCTGATCGGCGGTGACTTCAACGACACCCTCAACCAGGTTGACGACAGGTCCTCCCCTAAACACATTAATCCCTGCCCAGACCCGAGCCGCCCCTCGCTCTTCGCGTCCACTATGGACTCCCTCCACCTCCGTGACCTCTGGCGCCTAGCACACCCTGCAGATAGGGAATTTACCTTCTACTCCAATCCCCACTCTGTATTCACCAGAATAGATTACTTCTTTGGATCGGATGATCTAATCCCTATGGTATCGGCCACCGACATTCTCGATATCGCAGTTTCTGACCATGCCCCAGTCTTAATCTCACTCGATAACCTCGATCTCCCCCCTCACCCCAAGATCTGGCGGTTTCCCTCATACCTTCACAACCATGCTGATTTCCAACGCTACATTGAGAAGGAATGGCTAGAATACTCCATGGCTAATGCTCCCCATACCTCTGACCCGAACCTCTTCTGGGACGCTGGTAAAGCGTTCCTCAGGGGCCGGATCATCTCCTATGCTGCCTCCTTCAAAAGGAGCACCGTGGCCAAATACAAACTAGCTAGCACACGATTACACCAGGCACAAAGGGCTCTTTACTCCTCTGACTCCTCAAAGAACAGGACCGAATGGCATGCTGCCAAGAGATCCTTCGATACCTGGGCAGATACACTAGAGGCAGTTAAAAAAGCAAAACTGGATGCCACCCTTCATAAGTTTGGCAACAAGTCGGGCAAACTACTAGCCAGGCTCTGTAAAGGCACCTTCAAACCTACACATATCACCTCCCTGAGGGACCATGGTGGCAACGTGAACACCACCCCCCCCACCATCAATGAGACGATGCTTCGTTTCTACTCGGCCCTCTACGCCCCAGACCCCATCAATAAACGAACGGCGGACACCTTTCTGGAACACTTAGAGATGCCCAAAATTACTCCGTCCCAATTGGAAACCCTCAACGCCCCCATATCCCCTGCTGAGATATCACATACCATCCGCAAACTTGCCCCCTCTAAGGCCCCGGGACCCGATGGTTTCACGGGAGAATTTTATAAGACCCTACAAACCATCCTAGAACCCACCCTCCACAAAGTGTACTCAGGCATATGGTCCGGCGGCTCATACCTCCCCTCGGGCAACCAGGCCATCATTAAATTGCTATCCAAAAAGGGAAAAGACCCCCTAGAACCCGGCTCATATAGACCGATCTCCCTTCTGAACCTGGATGTAAAAATCCTCTCCAAAATCGTGGCAAATAGGCTCTCTGACATTATCCCCTCCCTCATCCATCCAGCGCAATCGGGCTTCGTGAAAGGCAGAACGGCCACCCTGAACATCCGCAAAGTCATGCTGGCTCTGGAGCACGCAAAACAACATCCCAAAGGGGATTTTGCCATCATCACATTAGACGCCGAAAAAGCCTTCGATAATGTCAGCTTCGAATTGCTCTCTCTATCGATGGCTAAAATGGGCTTCTCTGGTCCCTTTTGCCATCTTATCGACGCCATGTACACCTCCCCCTCAGCAAAACTGGTAGCAGCGGGCCTCCTCTCAGAGGAATTTCGTCTCCACAAGGGAACCCGTCAGGGCTGCCCCCTCTCCCCTCTCCTTTTTAATATAGCTTTGGAACCTTTATCTAGGCATCTCAACCAGGTAGCCCCCCTCCATGGAATTCGGGTCGGTGCCCACGAACTCCGCTCCTCCCTTTTCGCGGACGACGTCCTAATTTTTACGGCGGACCCCCCCTCAGATATTCCCACCGTCAAGAACATTTTCGATACATTTCGTGAATGCTCGGGTCTTAGGATCAATTATAGCAAGAGTGAGATCCTCCCCCTGGGTCTTCCCTCGACGCCCACTTGGTCCAGCCACTCCATATTCTCGGTTGCCACTTCTCACATCACTTACCTTGGCATCAAGATCGGTAAATTGCCCTCCTCTCTGTACCACCTAAACTACCCCCCTCTGATTCAAAAGATATCTCAAGAACTGGTGAACTGGTTGGATCTGCCTCTCTCGCTTTTGGGAAGATGTCATCTAGTCAAGATGGTCAGCTTTGCCAGACTATTGTACCCAATGCAAACCATCCCTTTACTCCTGCGCCATAAAGACGTCAAAATCATAGAATCGGCTATATCCAAATTCATCTGGCATGGCAAGAGACCACGCATTGCTTTGAAAAAGATGTGCCTTCCCAGACGCGAGGGGGGTGTCAGTCTCCCGAATGTCAGATTATATAATTTAGCATGTTTGTTAAGATTTGGTTTAGACTGGATAACGCACTCCTCAAGGTACTCTAATTATTCCCTTGAATCTGCCATGGTCTACCCCCTTTCCCTGGCTGCCCTCCTCCACTGCAAGTGGAAATCAACCACCCCCATTCTCCAGCATAACTTGCTACTCAGGGACACTGTCATCGCCTGGAGAGAAAGTAGAAGAAACTTTGGACTCCCCCCATACCTGTCACGTCACCTCCCGATCCAAGGAAACCCTAGCTTTGCCCCGGGATTAGTCCACAAACCCTTCAGAATCTGGCAGGAGAATGGACTCACGCATTTTATCTCCTTATGTGAACCCACAACTGGACGCACCTTGTCTTTCGCCGCCGTGGCCGAACGCTTTACTCTACCCCAATCCCACGCCTTTCATTTCTGGCAATGCACCAACTATCTACGTGCCACCTGCAATGAGTACAGCAAAAGATTTGCCCCTAACTTTACGGACCAGCTACTAGCAGAGGGCACATACAAGATCTCAGACATTTACAAGCCCATGCTACACATGACTTCCCCCTCCCTGTCATCCTCATCGATGGCTAACTGGGGCAAGGACTTTCCAGATGACGACCTGATACATAAGCTACTACAAGGCTACAATACCGTACAGAAACTTACTCCCAACGAAATCTGGAAGGAAACCCAACTCAAGATTCTTCACCGGGCACATATCCCCTTCCTGCGCTCCTCGCAGGAGCCAGGCTCTCCCGAATGCCCATTATGCCACCACCCACGACCCTCTCTGACACATCGCTTCTGGGCATGCTCCTTCATCTCCACTTTCTGGGACCAAGTGCTGGCATACATTTTCGAAATTACCCTGCTGAAACTGCCTAAGGACCCTCTTCTCCTCATTTTCGGCTACTGGGACCCTCTGCTGCTACAATGGTCACGCCAAGGCGGCTCTCCTGTAACCACTTCCACGTCCACCGCACGACCTTCCAAAGAATGGCCTCTACTTTGCCTACTCGTCGCACGACGAGCCATCTTAAGAAACTGGATTTCTCCTCACCCGCCTTCTGTCACCCAGATTAAACGAGACATCCTCCTCCTCCTCTATAAAGAACGGGCCACCACAGACTTCCATCAGGCCACTAAAAAAACCCGTTTCCTCTCCATCTGGCATCCCTTTATGCTTTCAAACCTCTCACAAGAAGACCTGGACGCTTTTGATCAATATTCCTTTTCTTTCTTAGAAGCCAGGCCTACTTCGCTCCTAGGAGGAGACCCCCCCCCTCAGTCTCCTCTTCCACCACAACAGATTGACTATCTCTGCAATTACCCATGTGCCGCCTCCTCTCTCCCTCTCCTTCTATATATGCAAAACCTCTACTATAGTCATTATCATGTGTCAAGGTGTGCTCCCCCTCCTCCCTCCCTCCTTCACTCCTCCCCCCCCCCCCCCCTCTTTTTCTTTTATAGGATCCAACCTGTTCACAAACCGTTAGGGACTTGAACCACTGCATAACCCTCATTGCTGTTGTTCTCTGTATCTGCCTAGTTACCCGCAGGGTATGCCTATATGGCGCTGTTTGTTCTGTATACATGCGGCTTTGATGCCTTGTACACTTACATCATCTGCCCTTCGCATTGATTTTACTGTATGTACCTATTTTGTAAAACTTAATAAACATATTTTGAAAAAAAAAAAAAAAAATTGTTATTAGACGCCCCTGTTATACAAATTGGGCCTTAGGCACTGGTGGCGGAGCCCAGAAACAAAAACTTTCTTACTAGCTATCAGCAAGATCAGTGAGGAGGAAAAGGATATTCAGTCAGCAGCATAACAGGACGGTCACTCAGCATCAGCATAGGTAGTCTCCAAAGGATCTGTCATTTGAAAAAAATTATTCAGTTACATCTGCATCAGGTGCTTGGTAGCTGGTGTTAATCCAAGCCTGATTCATTTTTATAAAGGTCAGTCGATCAACGGAGTCGGTGGAGAGGCGCACCCTGTGATCGGTCACAAAGCCTCCAGCAGCACTGAATGTGCATTCTGAAAGAACACTGGATGCAGGGCAAGCCAGTAGCTCAATAGCGTACTGTGCAAGCTCTGGCCAGTGATCCATCCTCAAGACCCAGTATGCCAGAGGATTTTCGGTGGGGAAGGTGTCCAAATCTGATCTTGCCCCTAGGTATTCACGCACCATGTAAATCAAACGCTGGCGATTGTTGCTGGAATCGGTCATACCTTGGGGCTGCGGACTAAAAAATTGTCTGAACGCATCGGTCAGGCGGCCACTTTCTCCACCGCTCCTTCTGTGACTCACCGAAGCCTCAGTAATACGTTGTCCAGGACCTGGATTTGGTAATCCCCCAGGTTCTGGGAACGCGTTGCACAGAGCCTTCTGCAAGGCCTCCCGAAGATGTTTCATCTTCATCTCCCTCTGCGACGGCAAGATAAGCTCCTTACTCTTGTAACGTGGATCAAGGAGAGTTGCCAGCCAGTAATGATCCCTCTCCTTGATACCACGAACACGAGGATCCTTACGCAGGCTTTGCAGGATCAGGGAGGCCATGCAGCGTAGGTTTGCTGAGGCATTAGGGGCACAGTCCTCTGGGTCACTGAGGACGACAGGATCCGCAGCCACCTCATCCCAGCCACGTAAAAGTCCGCGGGTTCCTTGGGACTGTAAGTGATCCCTTGAAGACTGCTGCTGCTGAGTGCTAGGCTCCACCTCCATGCTGCTGATACAATCCTCCTCCTCCACCTCGTCCTCCTCATCCTCTTCCTGTGTGGTAGGCGGGCATGCAGGACCACTGTCTGGATAAAGGGGGCCTTGAGAGGTAAGGAAGTCCTCCTCTTCCTCCCTCTGTTCTGCCTCAAGGGCCCTGTCCATTATTCCACGTAGAGTGTGCTCCAACAGGTGAATTAGAGGGACAGTCTCACTAATGCATGCACTGTCACTGCTCACCATCCTCGTGGCCTCCTCAAATGGTGACAGGACAGTGCATGCATCCCTGATCAAGGCCCACTGGCGTGGGGAAAAAACCCAAGCTCCCCTGACCCAGTTCTGCTGCCATATTGGCACAGGTACTCATTGATGGCCCTCTGCTGCGTGTGCACCAGTTCCATCTGGTGGGCATGTCACAGATTAGGCGGTACTTGGGCAGGTTGTATTCCCTTTGGAGGTCTGTCAGCCGAGCAGTGGCATTGTATGGCCTTCGGAAATGCACACAGACTTTCCTGGCCTGCTTCAGGACATCCTGTAAGCCCGGGTACCTGCCCAAGAACCGCTGCACCACCAAATTGAGAACATGAGCAAAACAGGGCACATGGGTCCGTTTTCCCTGTCGCAGGGCAGAGAGGAGGTTGGTGCCATTGTCGCTAACCACCGTTCCTGGCTTAAGCTGGCATGGCGTCAACCACCTCTGAGCCTGCCCCTGTAGAGCTGACAGAACCTCTGCCCCAGTGTGGCTCCTGTCTCCCAAGCACACCAGCTCTAGCACCGCATGGCATCACTTGGCCTGCATTCCTGCGTAGCCCCTCGTACACCTACGGAGCACGGCTGGTTCAGAGGAAACATCAGCACAGGAAGAGGCCACAGAGGAGGAAGAAGAGGAGGGGGTGGAGGAGAGAGGTGTGTCACAACCAGTAGTAGTGTTTTGGAGGCGTGGTGGCGGAACAACCTCCAACACTATTGTACCTTGCCCTGCGTCCTTCCCAGCTGCCAGCAGAGTCACCCAATGCACCGTGAAAGAGAGGTAACGTCCCTGTCCATGCCTGCTGGACCATGAGTCAGCGGTAAGATGCACCTTACCACTGACCGCCCTGTCCAGTGAGGCATGGACATTGCCTTCCACATGCCGGTAGAGAGCGGGAATCGCCTTCCGTGAGAAAAAGTGGCGTTTGGGTACTTGCCACTGAAGTACCGCACATTGCACAAACTCACGGAAGGGGGCAGAATCTACCAACTGAAAAGGTAGCAGTTGAAGTGCTAGCAATTTTGCTAAGCTAGCATTCAACCGCTGGGCATGTGGATGGCTGGGAGAGTACTTCTTTCGGCGCTGCAGCAGCTGGGGCAGGGAAATTTGTCTGCTACCATCAGTAGATTTCCCGCATGTACTACTAGGTTGTGACACACCTATTTCTACACCTTCAGTCCTATCAGTGCAGGCTTCTGAGAGGACTGAGGGTCTTGTGGGGTTGGAGCTCCCAGCTGATGAGGGGCAAGGGGAGGTCCGCTTTGTTCTTTGGTGTGGGTCTTTCTGGTATGCTTGCCAACGAACTGAATGGCAGGTCGACATATGTCTGGTCAAGCATGTGGTGCCCAAGCGGGTGAGGTTTTGGCCATGCGAGATACGCTTGAGACATATGTTGCAATTAGCAACGGTGCGATCTGATGCACATGTCTCAAAAAAGGCCCACACCAAAGAACTTTTTCAGTACCGTTGAGACGCAGCAGCACCCTGCACAGGCGTAGCTCTGCGATGTAATGCAGTTGGTGTGCTGCCCTTAAGCTGTCCCCTGGAGGGCATCCTGCCTCTTTGGAGATGTGCCTGTGCCTCTTCCTCCTCCTCCTCCTCCTCTTCCTCCTCCTCTCTCCTATCAGGCACCCAGGGGATGATGAGGTCATCAGTGACCTCATCATCCCCTCCCTCCTCATCACTGTCGAAAACCTGGCAGTATGCTGCAGCTGGGGGAACATGACTGCCAGATTGCTGTCCCTCTCGGGCAACCGCTCTCTCTGGGCTCACATCAATGCCTTCCTCTATCTGTGTTCTGTCATTGGAGCCTTCAAAACATCTTCATGTAGCATGTACCCAACACTGTGTTGAAACAGTTCGGGGGACTCCTCAGGAGGACATGGTGGGACTAGGGAAGGATTGTGTGATGTCATTGTGCACAAGGAAGAGGACGCCTTGGCAGCTGCTTTGCCAGATAAACTAAGCTCAGCCTGGGTGATAGAGGATGAGGAGGATGAGGACGACTTGGTCATCCACTCTACTAATTTCTCTGCATGTTGAGGCTCAACACGGCCAGCTCCCGAAAATAATGACAAGCGTGTCAGACGGCCATGTCCTGAAGAGGATGCACCGTGTCCACCACCAGCGTTGCCTCTAGATGCAGAGCCTGCTTGCCCTCGTGACTCTCTGTCTTTCTTTGTTGTCCTTCCAGACATTTTAATAGCCTGCACAGGACAAAATCAGAAATTAACAGCACCTGTCCAGTAAGAGCAACTGCGTTTATGGGCAAAAACACAGCAAACGTGCAGTATGATCGACTGAGTTTATGGGCAAAAACACAGCAAACTTATAGTAAGATCGACTGAGTTTATGGGCAAAAACACAGCAAACGTATAGTAAGATCGACTGAGTTTATAGGCATAAACACAGCAAACGTATAGTAAGATCGACTGAGTTTATGGGCAAAAACCACAGCAAACGTGCAGTATGATCAACTGCATTTATGGGCAAAAACACAGCAAACTTATAGTAAGATCGACTGAGTTTATGGGCAAAAACACAGCAAACGTGAAGTATGATCGACTGCGTTTATGGGCAAAAACGCAGCAAACTTATAGTAAGATCGACTGAGTTCATGGGCAAAAAACACAGCAAACGTGCAGTATGATCGACTGCGTTTATGGGAAAAAACACAGCAAACTTATAGTAAGATCGACTGAGTTTATGGGCAAAAAACACAGCAAACGTGCAGTATGATCGACTGCGTTTATGGGCAAAAACAGCAAACGTATAGTAAGATCGACTGAGTTTATGGGCAAAAACACAGCAAACTTATAGTAAGATCGACTGAGTTTATGTGCAAAAAACACAGCAAACTTATAGTAAGATCGACTGAGTTTATGGGCAAAAACACAGCAAACGTGCAGTATGGTCGACTGCGTTTATGGGCAAAAACACAGCAAACTTATAGTAAGATCGACTGAGTTTATGGGCAAAAAACACAGCAAACGTGCAGTATGATCGACTGCGTTTATGGGCAAAAACAGCAAACGTATAGTAAGATCGACTGAGTTTATGGGCAAAAACACAGCAAACTTATAGTAAGATCGACTGAGTTTATGGGCAAAAAACACAGCAAACGTGCAGTATGATCGACTGCGTTTAAGGGCAAAAACAGCAAACGTATAGTAAGATCGACTGAGTTTATGGGCAAAAACACAGCAAACTTATAGTAAGATCAACTGAGTTTATAGGAAAAAAAACACAGCAAACGTGCAGTATGATCGACTGCGTTTATTGGCAAAAACACAGCAAACTTATAGTAAGATCGACTGAGTTTATGGGCAAAAAACACAGCAAACGTGCAGTATGATCGACTGCGTTTATGGGCAAAAACAGCAAACGTATAGTAAGATCGACTGAGTTTATGGGCAAAAACACAGCAAACATGCAGTATGATCGACTGCGTTTATGGGCAAAAACACAGCAAACTTATAGTAAGATCGACTGAGTTTATGGGCAAAAACACAGCAAACGTATAGTAAGATCGACTGAGTTCATGGGCAAAAACACAGCAAACTTATAGTAAGATCGACTGAGTTCAGGGGCAAAAACACAGCAAACTTATAGTAAGATCGACTGAGTTTATGGGCAAAAACACAGCAAACGCGCAGTATGATCGACTGCATTTATGGGCAAAAACAGCAAACGTACAGTAAGATCGATTGGGTTTATGGCCAAAAACACAGCACATGTGCTTTAACAGCGACTGCGTTCATGTGCAAATAAATAACACACGTGCAGTAACAGCTAATGCGTGTATGTGCAATTATATAGCACATGTGTCATGCAGTAACAGCAACTGCGTGTATGTGTGCAATTAAATAGCACACATCCACTAACACTGAGTACTCAGTTTTAGTTAAATCTAAACTGCATGCAGGCAATACAACACGTTAGAGCACTGCAGCTAGCACAAAGAAATTGCCTAACAATAGGAATAGTTGATCTAGCTAAGCTATACAGGGCCAGATTCATGTAGCACTTACGCCGGCGTATCTTGAGATGCGCGGCGTAAGTCAAAATGTGCACCGGCGTATCTCTGCGCCATACCCACAGAACCAGATATGCCTCAAAATAGACTTCTTCCTACCGGCGTAACTTTTCTACGCCGGAGCGGCGTGGGCGCATCTTTACGCTGGACGGATCTGGCGTGGCCATGGTTTTTTGGTTTTAAATATGCAAATGAGGGAGATACGCCGATTCACAAAACTACGTTTGACCGGCGCAGGCTACTCCTGGTGAGCGTAACTGGAAATTCCGGCGCAAAGTTACCCCTCATAAAGCAGGGGTAACTTTGCACCAGACTTGCTCAAGTCAGCTGGAGAGGGCCCCGATGGCCCGGATGGGAACCCCCTTAAAAAAAAAAAGAAAAAAAAAACATTTTTTTTTTTTTTTTAGGGGTCCGGAGGCCACCAGGGCCCCAGATGGCAACCCACCTTTTTTTTATAAAAATAAATTACCAAATAAAGGGGGCTTTCCATCCGGGACCTCTGGGCTCTTTAATAATAATAATGATAATAACAATTATATATATATTTTTGTCCGAAAGGCACTGGCCGTGAACTTGTTCTGCATACAGACGGCAGAACTTTTTCAGCCAACATTCACGAAACTACGTAGTTTTTCTGCTCTTTTGTCCGATGGAGCGTACAGACGGTTTGATTATACGACAAAACACGTCCATCGGAATATTCGATCGTGTGTGCGATCCTCTAGCCTGTAGGGTTCAATATTGGGTTGGCTCACCCTTTGCAGCTATAAAAGCTTCAACTCTTCTGGGAAGGCCGTCCACAAGGTTTAGGAGGGTGTCTATGGGAATGTTTGACCATTCTTCCAGAAGTGTATTTGTGAGGTCAGGCACTGATGTTGGACAAGAAGGCCCGGCTCACAGTCTCCGCTCTAATTCATCCCAAAGGTGTTGAGGTCAGGACTCTGTGCAGGCCAGTCCAGTTCCTCCACCCCAAACTCACTCATTTATGTCTTTATGGTCCTTGCTTTGTGGACTGGTCCAAATCATTTGATGAAAGGGGGGATTATGGTGGGGGGTTGTTTTTCAAGGGTTGGGTTGGCCCCTTAGTTCCAGTGAAGGGAACTCTTAAGGCGTCGGCATACCAAGACATTTTGGACAATTTCATGCTCCCAACTTTGTGGGAACAGTTTGGGGAGGGCCCCTTCCTGTTCCAACATGACTGCTCACCAGTGCACAAAGCAAGGTCCATAAAGACATGGATGAGCAAGTTTGGGGTGGAGAAACTTGACTGGCCTGCACAGAGTCCTGACCTCAACTCGATAGAACACCTTTGAAATGAATTAGAGCAGAGACTGCAAGCCAGGCCTTCTTGTCCATCAAAAAAATATAAATAAAAATATATTAAAAAAAAAAATATTTTTTTTATAAAAAAAAAAAGGGGGGGGGTTCTCATCTGGGCCCCTGGGGACCCCCGGGCCCCTTACAGGTGTACTGCCTGTACCCCCCTGATGGCGGCCCTGGTCATAAGTCTCCATTGCTGTTATGAGGGCTGACATCTCCTGGGTGTTAAAGTTTTTTTTCCTCCTCTGCCTGTGGGGAACGGGAGCAGCCATCTCACAGCAAAAGTACCTTCCCTGGGGGGGGGAATAAAACTGGGGTAGATTCAGGAACAATTTCCGCCGGTGTAGACTGAGATGCGCGGCGTAAATGCCAATTTGCGCCGGCGTATCTCCGCGCCGTATTCAGCAAACAATATTACGCCGTAACGTAGATTTTTTTTTTCGTTTGGACCTTTCCACGCCGGTGCGGCGTGGGCGCCCATATACGCTGGTCTGAACTAGCGCGGCCCTGGTTTTTCTATTTTAAATATGCAAATGAGGGAGTTGGTCCGATTCAGCAAATTACGAATTGCCGGCGCAGGCTACTCCCGGTGCGTGTAACTCTGGTTTGCAGCGGAAAGTTACCCTTTATAAAGCAGGGGTAACTTTACACCACACTTGCACAGGTCAGCTGGAGAGCAGCTAAAGCAGCAGCGTTACAGACGACCTGAGCAACAACACTTGCTGGACAACACATAGAGGCGGTCCCCATGTTGGGAGAGGCCCTCAATAATTACAGCCCTCTCCTCTGGGCTGAAATTGGTCATCCGCCCACCTGAGGATTCCTCATCAGCCATAACTGCCCCACCACAATGCAAACGACCTAGCTTAGAAAAAAAAAAGCTTCAGTACATTTGCATCTGCAGGGCGGAAGTCTGGGCTGATTCATGGACTGGGCTTTGGTAGTGGGTCGGCGTAGCTCAGGGATCACGCCGGGGCGCAGTTCTGAGCATGTGCAGATTGGGGCATTTACCCCTGGATGTCACTGAGCATGTGCGGTCTAAGATGCGCCCCGCCGTGACCCCTGCGCCACGCTCCCCGCTTCATTAGCATAGGGAGCCACCCATTTTATTCTACCCCGCCTTACGCCGCGCTACGCCGCCTTACGCCGTGTAAAATCCGCCACGCCGGGGCAAGAGACAGGAAAAAAGTTTCCTGAATCACTAGCATGCCTCTGCGCTGCTCCGGCGCAGTGTAAAAAAGATGCACTGCGCCGGACCAAAGATCCGCTGATGTTCCTGAATCTGGCCCACTGACTAGCCTTCCTGCTCTATCTATCTATCTATCTGGTAGAAAAGACACTGGGCCAGATTCAGGAACATCAGCGGATCTTTGGTCCGGCGCAGTGCATCTTTTTTACACTGCGCCGGAGCAGCGCAGAGAGGCATGCTAGTGATTCAGGAAACTTTTTTCCTGTCTCTTGCCCCGGCGTGGCGGATTTTACACGGCGTAAGGCGGCGTAGCGCGGCGTAAGGCGGGGTAGAATAAAATGGGTGGCTCCCTATGCTAATGAAGCGGGGAGCGTGGCGCAGGGGTCACGCCGGGGAGCATCTTAGACCGCACATGCTCAGTGACATTCAGGGGTAAATGCCCCAATCTGCACATGCTCAGAACTGCGCCCCGGCGTGATCCCTGAGCTACGCCGACCCACTACCAAAGCCCAGTCCATGAATCAGCCCAGACTTCCGCCCTGCAGGTGCAAATGTACTGAAGCTTTTTTTTTCTAAGCTAGGTCGTTTGCATTGTGGTGGGGCAGTTATGGCTGATGAGGAATCCTCAGGTGGGCGGATGACCAATTTCAGCCCAGAGGAGAGGGCTGTAATTATTGAGGGCCTCTCCCAACATGGGGACTGCCTCTATGGGCCACAGAGTGGGCACACTGGCAAATCTGATAAAGAGCGATTTTTTGCCATCATTACTAACCAGGTCAATGCTTTGGGGGTTGCGGAGAGGCAGCCCAAACATATCAGAAAAAAAATTAATGATTTGCGCAAACTGGTTAAAGACAAGTTGGTGGCAATGCGTAAACATGCCAGGGGAACAGGTGGTGGGCCAGCAAAAAAAATTACATTGACATCAGAGGACCTTGTGGTGGCCAGGTTCCTAGATCGTTCGGTGGTGGAGGGCCTGGATGGGTTTGATTCTGGAGAGCAGCCCTTGAGGACAGGTAAGTGTGTTTTCTCTTCTTTCTGGTGTGTTGCATGTGTGTGTGTGGGGGGGAGGGAACAAGTGACAATTGTGTGGGTCCACCAACATCTGAATGTTTTGTGTCCTCCACAGATGTGCAGGATGGAGCTGGGCCATCATCGGCTGCCGACCGACCCACCACATCCAGGGTGGAGACTGCCCCTACCTCTGTGGTGGAGGAAGTGGTGGAGGAGCAGCCCGTAGAAGAGGAGGAGGAAACGTTTATTTTATTTTTGGAGACCCCCATTCCTGACCCCTCCCCCACCTCCCCCCTCATGACATTTACCCCCTCAGGGCTCTCTAGCCCTATCAGGGATTCCCCACCTAGGGACCCAAGCCCCTCCCAGGCCGGGCCCTCACAGGACCCAAGCCCCTCCCAGGCCGGGCCCTCACAGGACCCAAGCCCCTCCCAGGCCGGGCCCTCACAGGACCCAAGCCCCTCCAGCCGTCCTCAATCTACTCCTGCCCCAAGGATGGCTCGTCAAAAAAGGAGGAGAGTCCATGACGAGCTGGAGGTGTCTCTGGCAAGGGACCAAACTAAACAGACCCGCTATATGGGGTCTCTTGCGGGGGATCTCTCACGGGTGGCTGCTAGCCTGGAGTCCTCTGCAGAGAGCCAGGCTGCCTGCACTCTGGCAATGAAGGAGGCCATTACTCAGCAGGCTGGCCAGAGTTTACTAATAAACGACAGCCTCCAGGACGTGGTGGGTAACGGGGCAGCCCTTCTCACGTCTCTGGGTGAGCTTCAGGCCACCACAAGCGAGCTGGTGGCAGAGGTCCGCAGCCTGGCAGGTGCAGTAAGAGAGGAGGGGAGGCTGACACGGCGCCAGCAGCGCAGCAATGTGACCCGCCGGCTGCGGATGCAGGCTGCAACTAATATCTACCTTAATAGGTTAGCCGTGGCAATGGAGGGCAGGGATGCAGCTAGGGAGAGACTGGGGGAGGTACCACCACCACCACCCCCTGCCCCACCAGCCCCGGCCCCACCAGCCCCGGCTCCACCAGCCCCGGCTCCACCACCCCCTGCCCCACCAGCCCCGGCTCGCCGCAGGCAACTGCGCCCCAGGAGCCGAGGGCCAAGAAAGAGCCCACGACAGGGCCGTTGATTTTGGTTAAATTTAATTATACTCAGGTTTTTTTATTTTTATTTTTTTTTATAGTCATGTTATTTAAAAAATTTTATTTTTCTACTCAGGTTATGAGAATATTTTTTCCATTTTACTCATGTATTGCAAAAATTTATTTTTATTTTCTCAAGTTATGAGAATTATTTATTATTTTATATGCACACGGGAGTTAGTGCATGATTTATTCATAAAGATGTATGAATGGACAGCAACATAATTGGAGCCTTGGCGCGGCGTTGCTGCTCCCTAGTACCATGGGTGGTACTTCGGTCTAATCCAATTCTGTGTGAATGTGGGGTGTATGTGTTAGGGACCACAGTGATGTGCATGCATCCATTAACATTAATTTAATCGTGAAAAATAACGTTCGACGAGGCGACTCCTGACTGCTCTTCCTTCAGCAGACGGGTTAGCCTCTGGCAGGGGGGGATTATGTGGTTGGGGGGTCAGGTCCTCACGTAGCTCAATCTCCAGGCCCCTTCTCACTGCAAAGTTATGGAGAATGCAACAAGCCCCGATAATTTTGCAAACAAATTCAGGGGAATATAACAGGGTCCCCCCAGACTTATCCAGGCAGCGAAAACGAGATTTCAGCAGACCAAATGTTCGCTCCACAACTCCACGGGTCCGTGCATGGGCTAGGTTGTATCTCTTCTCTCCTGGGGTTTGGGGGTTCCGGAATGGGGTCATCATATGTGGTCCAAGTGCATATGCTGCATCACCTGTAAGGGAAAAGACAGGAGGATGTTACTCATGCATGTGCCCCTCGTGATGTCTATATCATGGGGGGGGACAGTCATACCTGACACCCATGTCACTCACCAACCAGCCAGCTGTCCCCGTAGACGTTCTGGTCAAATTCATCTGGGATGTTGCTATGACGATAAATAAAGCTATCATGGCACGAGCCGGGGTGTTTGGCACGGACGTGCCATATTAGTCCTTGGGCATCTACTATAATCTGCACATTAATCGAATGCCAGTGCTTTCGATTACAATAAATGTGCTCGATGTCACGGGGGGCTGAAGTGCCACATGTGTACAATCAATTGCACCCACTGTGCCAGGAAATCTATCAATTGCATAAAAATCTTGCATTGTTTTCATCCGCTGGACCTCCTGGGAGGGTTTTATGAAGAGGTGGGACATGTGTCTCAATATTGCTGGTATCACCTGGTGAACACACCTGCTCACGGTGGGTTGTGACATCCCAGCCGACAGTGCACTTGTCCTTTGAAAAGAACCAGTGGCCAAGAAATGAAGTGTGGCTAATACCTTCACCAGTGGCTGCACTGCATGTGTGCGGAGTGTGGGGCTTGTGAGGTCATCCTGCAGGAATCTGGTGATTTCCAGTATGGCTTCACGGCTGAACCTGTAGGTGCGATACACCTCTGCGTCCCCCATGCCAAAAACATTAATGCGTGTGCGGAAGATTATCTCCTGTTCCCTCCTACGTGCCCGTCGACGCAGAAGTGCAAGGACCACGGCTGCCCCTGGCATGATGGCACACAGGTGTTGTCCAGCAAGTGTACTTGCAGCTCAGTTCGTCTGTAGCGATGTGGTTTTATCTGCTCTCCAAATGACCTGTGCAAGTGTGGTGTAAAGTTACCCCTGCTTTATAAAGGGTAACTTTCCGCTGCAAACCAGAGTTACACGCACCGGGAGTAGCCTGCGCCGGCAATTCGTAATTTGCTGAATCGGACCAACTCCCTCATTTGCATATTTAAAATAGAAAAACCAGGGCCGCGCTAGTTCAGACCAGCGTAAATGGGCGCCCACGCCGCACCGGCGTGGAAAGGTCCAAACGAAAAAAAAAAAATCTACGTTACGGCGTAATATTGTTTGCTGAATACGGCGCGGAGATACGCCGGCGCAAATTGGCATTTACGCCGCGCATCTCAGTCTACACCGGCGGAAATTGTTCCTGAATCTACCCCACTGTGGGGCAGATCCACAAAGCACTTACGCCAGCGTATCTCGAGATGCGCGGCGTAAATGTAAATATGCGCCGGCCTATCTATGCGCTGTATCCCCAAAACGAGATACGCTTGAAAACCAGATTTTTCCGACCGACTTAATTTTTCTAGACCGGCGCATCGTGGGCGCAAAAATACGCTAGACGCACCATTGTTTTGCTATGCAAATATGCAAATGAGGGAGATAAGGCGATCCACAAAAGTACGTTTGTCCGGCACAGGCTACGGGCTGTGCGCACCAGCTGTATGTCTGATCTAAAGTTACCCCTCGTAAAAGCAGCTTTAACTTTGCTCTAGACGTGTGCAGGTCAGCTAAAGCAACACCGTTAGGGATGAGCTGAGCAGCCACACTTGCAGGACAACAATCTATATGCCAACATGCCAGGGGCATCTATGGTCATAGCTATACTACTGGCTTTAGATGCACGCAGAAGGAGGAGGGAACGGAGGAGGAGGAGGAGGGCACGGGAGAGGAGGGCACGGGAGAGGATATACCGACCGCGCATAAACGTCTTTGGCATGGCTGATTCGGAGGTGTATCGCATCTTCAGATTCACCCCTACTGCCATCCTGGAATTAACCACAACCCTGAAAAATGACATCACCAGCCAGACACACCGCTCACATGCAGTGGAGCCACTGGTCAAGGTACTGGCAACACTCCATTTTCTTGCCAGTGGCTCTTTTCAGCGTACAAGTGGAGTGGTGGCTGGGATGGCACAATCCTCCATTAGCAGATGTGTGCACCAGGTTATCCCCGCAATCCTCAGACGCATGGCCAACCAAATCATCAGACCCACACAGGAGGACCTGCGGGTGAAGGCAATGCGTGATTTCTACAGAATTGCCAGATTCCTACGCACTGTGGGGGCCATTGATTGCACACATGTGGCACTACGCCCCCCCCATGAGACAGAGCACCTATAACGCAATCGGGAAGCATTGGCATTCCATCAACGTTGTCAGGGTCTCAGCCCCGTGGACCCCCGTACAGCGCGCCTGCGCGGTAGATTGATCTCCCAGCGATTGCCTGGGCACTTCAAACGTGTGCGCATGTGCGCGCACGGCGCGGCGGCCAGGCGCGTGCATGAGCACAAGCGCATGCACGGCCGTGTGACTACTCGGGACCAATCACAGGCATGACCGCCCTATTTAAACCAGCCCCTGTCTGAAGACAGGCTGCTGGTTTATCTTCAGCTTGTAACCTGTTTCCTGGAAACCTTCCCATTGGAATTCCTCCCGACTCAGCTCTCACCTGGAACTTTGACCTCGGCTTGTCTCACCATTCAGTTGAACTCTCCTGACCTGACCTTTTGGCTTGTGACCCCGGACTTGTTGTTTTCTCCTGCCCTTGGACTTTGGCTTGTGACCCGGATCCGCTGCTGTCTCCGTCCCTTGAACCTCGGCCTGTACCTTGGACTTACCTTGCCTGCTTCCCGAACCAGATCCGTGCCTGCATCCCTGACCTGTCACCGCTTGTTTCCTGTTTCCGGCTGCAGCCACCTGAAGCTACTGTGGTCTGCTACTACCACCTTCAAGCACCTCTTCTCCGCTGGCACCGGTACCCCCTCATGCTTCTGTCTCCTGTCTCAACCTCAGGGGGCGGGCGCGCTTGGTCGTAAAGGTGAGCCACCCTCTGCATTTCGGTCTCGGTAAGTACTTGGTTTCTGACAGTATAAACCAGCCAGAAAATGTCCGAGACCGACAGGGTGCGTTCACCTTTCGAGACACTCTGCCAGCGGATGTCCGCGCTTACCGAGGCGGTACAGAAGCTCCAGGAAGGTTACATACAGGTCGACGGCCGCCTTTAGCAAATAACTGGTTCTCCTGGGCTCTCGTCTCCTCTTGCCGCACCTTCTGCTGGGGCCTCTTCAATGCAGGCTGCTGCCAATCCAGCCGTAGTAATGACTAACCCGGAGCCCCGGGTTCCTACTCCAGAGCGGTTCTCTGGTGATCGCCGAAAATATTGAGCCTTCAAAAACGCTTGCACCCTATATTTGGCTCTCCAGCCCAGGACTTTCTTTGCTGAATCTGTAAAGGTCGGGTTTGTGATTTCTCTCTTATCCGAAGAACCCCAAGAGTGGGCTCACAGCCTTATGGAAAAACAGAGCCCAATCCTGGACTCTTTGGACTCTTTCTTCGAGCATATGGCCAAGCTATATGACGATCCTCAGCGCATGGCTTCTGCCGAGACCATTCTCTATAACCTGGCGCAAGGAAAACGTCCGGTCGAAGACTACACCGCTGAATTCCGCAAATGGTCAGCCGACACCGGCTGGAACGACGCGGCATTGAAATATCAATGCCACCTAGGACTCTCAGAGACTCTTAGGCCGGGTACTCACGGACAAACATGTACGGTGAAAGCGGTCCGTCGGACCGTTTTCACCGTACATGTCTGCCAGAGGGCTTCTGTACGATGGTTGTACACACCATCGTACAGAAGTCCGCGCGTAAACAATACGCGGGGCGTGTCCGCGGTGTCGCCGCGCCGATGACGCGGTGTCGCCGCGACAATGACGCGGCGACGTGGGCGGCCTGCCTTTAAAATGCTTCCACGCATGCGTCGAAGTCATTCGACGCATGCGAGGGACGGCGGGTGCCTGGACATGTACGGTAGGTCTGTACTGACGACCGTACATGTCCGAGCGGGCAGGATTCCAGCGGACTGTTTTAAAACAAGTCCAGGAATATTTGTCCGCTGGGAAAAGGCCCGGCGGGCAAATGTTTGCTGGAATTCGGCCCGCTCGCGCCCACACACGACCAAACATGTTTGCTGAAACTGGCCCACAGACCAGTTTCAGCAGACATGTTTGGTCGTGAGTACGGGGCCTTAAAGATGAGTTAGCGAGAACCGAAACTCCCGCTTCTCTAGAAGCCCTGATCCAGTCCGCCACCCAGCTGGACCGACGCTTACGGGAACGGCGCACTGAGCGCTTTCAAACTTTACGCCCCGCCTGGGTTCCTTCTAGGCTTGCTTCAGTTCCGCCTCCTCCTGCGGCCCCTCAACCTGTTGGCCTTCCCGATCCAGAACCTATGCAACTCGGATTGGTCCGCACACCTCTTACGAGCCTGGAGAGACTACGCAGACGCCAGAACAACCTATGCCTGTACTGCGGAGCCTCTGGCCATTTTCTCCGCACCTGTCCTATAAGACCAAGTAAGCCCACGATTCAACCTGCTTGCAATTTCCATGTTTCAAACATTCCTCAAGCTCATCTTGTCCTCTTTCTTTCGTTACAGTTGCCAGAAAGGACTATCCGCCTGCCGGCCATCATTGAATCGGGTGCGTGCAGTTGCTTCCTGGACTCCACCTTGGCCCAAGAACTGCACATTCCACTCTGCAATAAAAACCAACACCTGCAGATTCACTTGGCCGATGGCTCTCTCCCCAAATCAGGACTAGCCACGCAAGAAACTGTGCCTCTTCAAGCCACCACTGATTCGGGCCTTCGAGAACTCCTACAACTAGACCTCATTCCCTCTCCACTATTTCCCATCATCCTGGGACTTCCCTGGTTGCAGACACATCAACCCTACATAAATTGGTTAAGGAAAGAGGTTAAGTTCTCATCTTCAAATTGTACTCAACATTGCTTCGTACCCACCATAGTCACCTGCTCGACCCTGACATCCTCACCTGAACTTCCATCTCACGTCCCCTCTGTTTATCGAGAATTTAAAGATGTCTTCGATAAACGGCAGGCCGACTGTCTTCCTCCCCATCGGCCATATGATTGTCCGATCGATCTCCTACCCTGCTCTGAGATCCCTATCGGCCGCATCTTTCCGCTGTCCGAAACTGAACTTAAAGCCCTCAAGGCGTATATCGATGAAAACCTACAGAAGAACTTCATCCGTCCTTCTTCTTCTCCAGCGGGTGCAGGAATCTTTTTTGTTCAAAAAAAGGATGGCTCCTTGAGACCGTGTATCGATTATAGAGAACTCAACAAGGTCACCATCAAGAACAGGTACCCCTTACCTCTTATACCAGAGCTCTTCCAGAGGTTCCGCTCAGCCCAGGTGTTTTCCAAGTTAGACTTAAGGGGCGCCTATAACCTCGTTAGAATCAGGGCCGGGGATGAATGGAAAACTGCCTTCAGGTCACGTTTCGGGCATTTCGAAAACCTCGTTATGCCATTTGGACTCTGTAACACCCTGGCCACTTTTCAACACTTGGTTAATGACATTTTCCGTGAACATCTAGACGATTTTCTGGTCGTATACCTGGACGACATTCTTATTTTTTCAACCTCTCTCGAGCTTCATAGGCACCACGTCAAGAAGGTACTTACCATCCTCAGAGAACATAAATTGTACTTAAAACCCGAAAAATGTGACTTTGAAAAGACGACGATACAGTTTCTGGGGTTCATTATCTCCACCGGTGGGGTTGCCATGGACCCTCAAAAGATCAAGGCCATCCTGGACTGGCCGACCCCAGTGGACAAGAAGGCGGTGCAACGGTTTGTTGGCTTCGCCAACTTCTATCGGAGGTTTATTGTTGGGTTTTCTGCTATCGTAACCCCTATCACTCAGCTTACCCGTCAAGGCAGTCACTTTCATTGGTCACAAGAGGCTCAGGAAGCTTTTGAGAAATTAAAAGGGGTTTTTTCTTCAGCAATCAGCACCTGTCTTACGTCACCCAGACCCAAAGTTGCCCTTCACTCTGGAAGTAGACGCCTCTGAAACGGCTTTAGGGGCCATTTTATCACAAAGGCAAGGCGTGAAGTCCCTACTATACCCTGTGGCTTTTGCCTCTCGGAAGCTGACGATTCCCGAAAAGAACTATGAAGTGGGGGACAGGGAACTCCTCGCTATCAAGTTTGCTCTCGAGGAGTGGAGGTATTTACTGGAAGGAGCGATCCACCCCATAATAATTTTTACCGACCACAAGAACCTCGAGTATTTGCGTTCAGCAAAGCGTTTAAGACCTAGACAAGCTCGGTGGGCTCTTTTTTTTTCACGATTTAATTTTCATATTACTTACAGGCCCGGTTCAAAAAATGGAAAAGCGGACGCGCTTTCCAGGACGTTTCCTCAGACCCCTTGCACAGCGGAACCAAGTACCATCCTGCCTTCCCGGAATTTTCTTTTGATCTCCCAACCTGACCTGTTAAATTCCATCAAAACAGCATCCAGACAACCTTCCGGCCCAGAGCTATCGTCACTGGAAGAGCGTGACGGTCTGTTCTGGCTTCAGGATAAAATCTATGTTCCAGTCGAGACCAGACAATTGGTCCTGAGTACCTTTCATGACCGTAGGCTAGCGGGTCATTTTGGGGCACGGAAGACCTCGGAATTAATTTTTCCGGTATTTTTGGTGGCCAAAATGGAGGCAGGACTGTAAAATTTACGTTTCATCATGTACCAGATGTCAACGGAATAAGGGTCCTAAGACCAAGACCTGGGGACTACTTAAGCCTCTACCGATCCCGGAACGCCCATGGGCCGATATCTCTTTAGATTTTATTGTGGACTTACCTCCATCGGAAGGCTTCACTACAATATTAGTTGTCGTGGATCGCCTATCCAAAATGGCACATTTCTTACCTATGGTAGGAACTCCATCCGCGGTCGAAACAGCCCAAAATTTTTTTCAAGGAGATTATTAGGCTTCACAGGGTCCCCAAGACCATCGTTTCAGATAGGGGGGTCCAATTCACCTCCAAGTTTTGGAGGGAGCTCTGCAAGTCCTTGGAAGTTAAGACCTGCCTGTCCTCGGCCTACCATCCGCAAAGTAACGGCCAAACGGAAAGGACGAACCAGACCCTCGAGCAGTACCTTAGGTGTTTTTGTTCCGCCTCTCAGGATGATTGGTCGTCCCTTTTGCCCTCCGCTGAGTTTGCATATAATAACTCTGTCCATGCTACCACCAACCAAACGCCCTTCTGGGCCAATTTCGGTTTTCACCCGGCCTTCCTTCCGTATCCTCTCCCGGAGATACCTGTCCCAGCTGCCCAGGAACACATAACGGCCATTCAGTCCAACTTTCTGAAAATTCGAAAAATTATGCAACAGGCCCAGGAGGACTATAAGAGGTTCTACGACAAAGGAAGAAAGGATTGTCCTTCTTTTGAAATTGGGGAGGAGGTTTGGCTCTCTGCTGCTAACCTAAAACTGCCAGTCCCTTCTCGGAAGTTGGGTCCGAGATTCATTGGTCCCTTCAGGATCAAACGAAGGATCAATGCAGTGACCTTTGTACTTTCTCTACCCAACTCCTACAGAATCCACCCGGCCTTCCATGCCTCTCTCCTAAAACCCATCATCCCCGATCCCTTCCAAGGAAGGGCGGATCTTCCACCACCACCAATGGAGGTGGAGGGAGAAGAGGAGTTTGAGGTCGAGTCCATCCTGAGCTGTAGGAAAAAGGGGAGGCAGCTCCAATAAGAGAGTGGGTAACCGCTCAAAGAGAACCAGGTAATCTGATTTCTGTGGTCCGAGCCAAGGGTGCAGGCAGTGCAATCAAAATGCAGGTTAGGATGAAGGAAAAAAGGTGGGACAGCCGCACTCCAAAAAAACTCCTCCTTTAATTAAAAATCACAAAATACATGCCACAGCAAAAAACAGCACAACAAAAGAAAAGCTGACGTTTCACACTATGCCTTAGTGCTTCTTCATAGCTGAAGAAGCACTAAGGCATAGTGCGAAACGTCAGCTTTTCTTTTGTTGTGCTGTTTTTTGCTGTGGCATGTATTTTGTGATTTTTAATTAAAGGAGGAGTTTTTTTGGAGTGCGGCTGTCCCACCTTTTTTCCTTCATCCTAAGAGGCAGCTCCAATACTTGATCAAATGGAGGGGCTACCCTCCGGAAGACAATTCCTGGGAACCTTCAAGGAATCTGCATGCCCCTCGGCTGATTCGTGCCTTCCACCAAGAACATCCGGAGTTGATGACCAGTTTAGGCGTCCGGAGTCCGCCCCTCGGGGGGGGGGGCACTGTCAGGGTCTCAGCCCCGTGGACCCCCGTACAGCGCGCCTGCGCGGTAGATTGATCTCCCAGCGATTGCCTGGGCACTTCAAACGTGTGCGCATGCGCGGGCACGGCGCGGCGGCCAGGCGCGTGCACGAGCACGTGCACGAGCGCGTGCACGGCCGTGTGACCACTCGGGACCAATCACAGGCATGACCGCCCTATTTAAACCAGCCCCTGTCTGAAGACAGGTTGCTGGTTTATCTTCAGCTTGTAACCTGTTTCCTGGAAACCTTCCCATTGGAATTCCTCCCGACTCAGCTCTCACCTGGAACTTTGACCTCGGCTTGTCTCACCATTCAGTTGAACTCTCCTGACCTGACCTTTTGTCTTGTGACCCCGGACTTGTTGTTTTCTCCTGCCCTTGGACTTTGGCTTGTGACCCGGATCCGCTGCTGTCTCCGTCCCTTGAACCTCGGCCTGTACCTTGGACTTACCTTGCCTGCTTCCCGAACCAGATCCGTGCCTGCATCCCTGACCTGTCACCGCTTGTTTCCTGTTTCCGGCTGCAGCCACCTGAAGCTACTGTCGTCTGCTACTACCACCTTCAAGCACCGCTTCTCCGCTGGCACCGGTACCGCCTCGTGCTTCTGTCTCCTGTCTCAACCTCAGGGGGCGGGCGCGCTTGGTCGTAAAGGTGAGCCACCCTCTGCATTTCGGTATTGGTAAGTACTTGGTTTCTGACAAACGTACAGGTGATAGCTGATGCCCAATGCCTCATATGGCACGTCCGTGCCAAACACCCAGGATCAAGCCATGACAGCTACATATACCATCAAAGCCCCATCCCAATGGAATTTGAACAGAACATGTATGGTGACAGCTGGCTGGTTGGTGAGTGACATGGGTGTCAGGCATGACTGTCCCCCCCATGATGCAGACATCACGAGGGGCACATGCACAACTAACATCCTCCTGTCATTTCCCTTCCAGGTGATGCGGCATATGCACTTGGACCCCATCTCATGACTCTATTCCGGAATCCCCAAACCCCAGGAGAGAGAAGATACAATGAAGCACATGCATGTACCCGTGGAGTGGTGGAACGCACCTTTGGCCTCCTGAAGTCCCGTTTCCGATGCCTGGATAAGTCTGGGGGTACCCTGTTGTATTCCCCAAACTTCGTGTGTCATATCATCGGGGCATGTTGCATGCTGCACAACTTCGCCGTGAGAAGGGGCCTGGAGATTGACATACGTGATGACCTGACCCCCGAACCAGACAATCCCCCCCTGACCGAGGCTACCCCGTCTTCTGAAGGAAGAGCAGTCAGGAGATGCCTCGCAGTAGGCATCTTTGCACGTTAAACCCACACATTAATCATGGCACAATGAGAATGCACGCATGCACACCACTGTGGTCCCTAGCACACACACATCACATCCTCATCAAATTGGATTAGCACAAGCCCACCATGCAGGACTTGGGAGCAGAAATGCCACGCCAAGGCTCCAATTATGTCACTGTACATTCATACACCATTCACACGGACCTGGGATCACTTCTCCCTGGTCCTGGGGAACCCTTCTCCACCACAACTGAGGGTGACACCCCTTTTCTGGCAGGAATGTCACCCCCAAAATTATACATCATTCACAAACATAAAACAAATCATAATCACATTAAAAAACAAACAAAAATGAAAACACTGAAAAAGACAAAAACTTAACGCCGCTGGCGTGACCCGCGCCTGGGGCGGCCACGACCCCGGCTCCGCAGGGAAGACTCATGGGGGGGAATCAGGGGAAGGAGGAGCATCCCCTGGTCTCTGCCCACCTGGCGGCCTGCCCTCCAAGGCCACGGCGATGCGCAAGAGGCCCACATTGAGGGCTGCCGTATTGGCCTGGACAGCCTGGGTCAGGGCACGCACCTTCTGACCAACGCCTGCTGTGGCAGGCTGCAGGTCGTTACAGCAGTTAATCATTGCCAGTGAGTTGCAAGACATGTCCTGCACAGAGTCCTTGATGGAGGCCAGGCTCTCCTCCATCCGGTCCAAAGTCTGGGTGACCTGACCCAGATGGCAGGTATGACGGGCCTGGTCCCTCCGCAGATTTTCCGGCAGAACCTCTGCCACCCCCCTGGTCTTGCGGGTCGCCTTCCTGCCTCCAGATGAGGCTTGTGACCTGGGAGTAGGGGAGAACCCTGGGGGGGAGCCCTGTTGGGGGAGGTGTGGGAGGGGCTACCCCTGATGGAGGCCTGACTGCTGCCAGCCCTAGGGGGAGCCTCCTCCAAATGGAGAAGTACCTCATTGGCACTTAGCACCTCCTCCTCCTCAACCTCCTCCTCCTCAACCTCCTCAGAGGACTCTGGCCTTGCCTGGGGGTCTTCCTCAGACTCATGTCCAGTGGAGGCTGCGGACTGGCCAGATGGCCCAGCACCCTCCTGCACATCTGTGGATGACACAAAACATACACAGGTTGGAGGATCCACACACTTGTCACATATTCCCTTCCCCTCCACACATGCTACTCACCAGATAGAAAAAAAACACTTACCTGTCCTCACGGCCTCCTCAATGGAGTCAAAACCAGGCAGCCCCTCCACTTGCTGCCTGTGGAAGCACTGGGCCACCGCACGCTCCTCAACAGTCAGCCTAATAGTGCATGCAGGTCCCCCTCCAGTGCCCCTGGCATGTGCTGCAATCTTTGACAGCTTCCCACGGACCACACGCCTGAGATCATTGATCTTTTTGTTGGATCCCACTGCGGGTCCTGGTCTCACCACCCAACGCATTGACATCGTCTGTGATGTCTTGCAGTATCTGCCTCCTCCTGGCCTGGGTGGTGTTGGCACTCTCAGGGCCATGCAGCAAATGACCAAATCGGGTAATGGCCCTGGTAATGAGCTCCTTCTCCCGCAAGGAGTAGTTTAACTTCCTCATCCTCTCAGTCATCTTTACAAAACACTCTCCAAAACACTCTCCAAAACACTCTCCAAAAAACACACCGACACGACACAAACCAACAAACAGCAACAGACAATGGAACAAAAGCACCTTGCTTCAGGGAGGGAAACAAATGGATGTACTTTTGCAATGGAAGGGCGTATGTCGGGGCGTATTTATGCCCTGGGCGTATCTCACTAAGTACGCCAGGCCTTGTTCCTATCTCACTGATTGCGCCGGGCCGAGTTCTGAGCATGCGCAGAGAGGCTCTGACCATAGTCAGCGTCATGGGGTCACGGCTCATTTCAATGGAACACGCCCACGTCCTTCCCACTTTCAATTACGCCGGCTTACGCCTCGGAATTTACGTCGCGCCGGCGCAAATTTGGGCGCAAATACTATGAGGATACGGTACTTGCCTCTCTAAGTTGAGCCGGCGTAACGTAAATGAGATGCGCTACGCCGGTCTATATATGCGCCGATGTACGTGGATCTGGCCCAGTGTCTCTATCTATCTCTCTCTCTCTAACTGACTGTCTGTCTGACTTGTCTTTAACAAAGCCGGAACACACTACACAAGGCCGCCTTGCAGGCAGCCTTATATAGTGTGGGGCGTGTACTAAACCCCCTGAGCCATAATTGGCCAAAGCCACCCTGGCTTTGGCCAATTATTGTTCTTCATTTTTTGCACCTTGTGATTGGCCAAGCATGCAGGGTCATGGTGCATGCTTGACCAATCATCAGCGCGCAACGCCGCAGTGAATTATGGGCCGACGCGCATCACTCGAATTTGGCGCGAACGACCCGTTTTGTTAGAAATTTGTCGAATGTACGAACAGTAGATGTTCGTGTCGAACATACGTTCGAGTCAATCACAAAGCTCATCCCTAAAGAAGATACGTCGGCGTAAGTCCTACCTAAATATGGCCCATAAACTTTAACTGCAAACATGTGCACTCATGCTCAAATTTACCAATTACATTTTTCAATGGGTAGTTGAGTTTTATACAATTTTTTTGTTCACTGGTTAGTGATCTCGAAAAATAAACTGTAAACGTCTGTGGTCCTGTGCAAATTTATCAATTACTGTGTCAATCAGCTGTTGTTTGTTTTCAGCAATTTTTGCTCTATGTATGCTCATCATGCACAAACCCGATAAGCGATCATCTGCCATTGTTGATCTCAGCCAGGTTTTCACCCTTCTCATTGTGCTGAAATACCTTTCCACTGTAATTTGAGAGCAATTAAAATTGCTTGCCGGACTGATGGAAATAAATCTGTGTGATTTAGCAAATCCAGAAATCCATTGTCAAACTGCTTATCCTTCGTTGACCAAACCTCAAACCATGTCACTGCTTCTGCTTTCAGGTTTTCAATGCCATACATTTCTGTGATGTCTGCAATATGGCATTTGAATTGCTCAAGTGTAATTTTTGCCATATGTTTTGGGTAGAGTGAGAACAGACTGAAATTTTTCTTGTTTTCATTGCCAAACCGGCTTTCTAATGATGCAATGATTGAGTCCATGTATGGCACATAGAAAGACTGGCTGTCAGGTCACCTGTGGCCAGGTGACAAGTGCACCCCATTGGGGTCAGGGATGCACCACAGGATAGTGAACCTTATAGCCGACTGCTGCAATCAGAGAGGAAGCATGAGCCCAAGATTCCCCAGGGCGCGGAGTCTAAGACCCAGCTTTGTGTTCACCAGAGCCTCTAGTGGTGAGGATGGCCTTCGCTGCAGCTGAATCCAGGTCACGACCCCTGGGATCCCCTAGGTCACGCTCCGCAGGGATAGAGGGGAAGCAGCAACCAGGACAAGCGATAGTGATGGGTAAGCCGAGGTCAGGCAGACAAGGGTAACCGAGGGACAGACAAAAGGTCAGGGTCACAGGCAAACAGGAGAAGTCAGGGACGTGCCAAAAACGGTTCACAGGAAGGTAAACGTAGCACACTGCAGACAGGAACTTAAGCTAACAACAAGGTTGAACAGCAAAGCAGACCTGCAGTGCAACAGTTAATATAGACTTCCTGGGATGGCCTGGGGTGGGGGATATACAGGAAGGAGAGATGATAAAAAGGCAGCCAGAAGAGGGTCAAGCCTCTAATAGACACATGAGGAGAAGGTAAGCTGCCAGACATTATTGCATGTCCATGACACAGAAGAGGAACCAAAATTAGAACGAAATACTTGCCTGCCACACTGCCTGGGAACAGAAAGTTTGATGTTCAATTTTTCTGCCATTGTTTGAACATTTGAAGATATTTCCTTAAATTGTTCCTCTGCATTTTCTCTGTGATTGCGGAACACAGTCAGAAGGTCTTGCATGTGATTACACACGTTGAGGATATCAAGCTGAACAGCTTGGAGAGCCTGGCTTACTGATTCCAATCTTGACGAGTAATTTGAAATGATGGTCAAGCAAAAAAGGATGCTCACTGTGCTTGAAGAATATTGCAATTGATATGCATCCTGATGTGTTTTCCCTAATGCTGTAGTGACCAGTAAGCTTAACTGATTAAAAATATTTTCAAAGTTTGAGCTAAAAATTCTAATGCTTTTGTATTTGGCTGTCCATCCTGTTTCACTCAGTAATGGCACATTAGGAATCAGACATCTTCTTTTTGGACTGTCACGGAAAAACTTGATGATGGCTTTCACTGTGCCAATAGAATTCTGTATATCAGGAACAGCATTCAGGTCATTAACAACCAAATTTAGTTTATGTGCAGCACAGTGAGCAAAAGCAGCTTTAGGGTATTTTCTCTTTAATATCGCTTGAACGCCACCTTCTTTTCCTGCCATTGTAGAGCATCCATCATATCCTTGGCCGTAGAGTTTTTCTAAGTTTAATCCAAATTTAGAACATGTATCCAATATCATATTTGCAATTTAGATAGCATCCATTTCTTTTAAGGTTGCAAAAAGGAATTCTTCCCTGATGACAGCTACGGTTTTGCTTGTGTCTACAAAACGTACTCCAAGTGACATCTGTTCTTTTACAGATATGTCAGCACTTTCATCAGCAATGATTGAAAACCCATTTGACATGTTGACTAAGGCTACTAGATCTTCTCGTAATGTTTCTTCACATAATCGAATTAATTCATTTTCAACACGAACTGATGTGTAACGTGCAGTAACTGGTGCATTTTCAAGATGGTTCTTTAGAATCACATCTTCTGCTTCAATGCGAAATTGGTACAGACTTTGCACATTTCCAGTTGTACTTTGTTTCCCACGTAAAGCAATGTCATGTGTTCCACAAAAAAAGATAGTAAACAAAATTGGAAATAACTTTTTCTGATTTTCTTCACCTTGTCTTTTCACAGAGCTGTCTATTTGGCAAACAATACTTGTTTCTGGTTTCTTTCTGACGTCCAAAAAATGAGTTGCATCCACTTGTGCATTTTTATGCCAAGACGTTGAAACATGGTTTCTTGCACCTTCATGGAAATCTTTATATTTTCTGAAAGGCGTAGTTATGAATGCCCTTTGTATCCTTCGATGAACTGGCTGTGGAAAGACTGTGCAATACTTGCAAATCGCACCTTTCAGTTGTGGAGAGTAGCTAAGCCAAGGTGAATATTGATTAATCCACACCTGACAGAAAAAGTGTGGTCCAGTAGAATCCTTCTTGAAGTCATAATTATCTGGTGGGGTATATGTATTTATTAGCAGATTGTTTTTAAAATCATCTGGTAGTTTTTTTTGATGAATTTAAATATAATCCAATATCATATACAGGAGCATCAACATGGCTACATTCTGTTGGAGCTGGAACTGGACCAGCAGAACTGCTTGTGCTTGATTCTGCCTGTTGTTCACCATGTCCAGATTCTTGTCTTGCTCCTTTAACAGGTTCTACCTCAACCAATTTTAATTTCAAATTTTCTTTGCGGATATCCATTTCTAAAAATAAATGGAGATCATTATATACTCTGCTCATCACCAGGCTACATCACCAGATTGTACCCACAGCAGTTGCCACAGCACTAGATTGCACCCAAGATTAGGCTGACTGACACCTGGTGGCTGGCTACCAGGCTTTCCTGCACCACCAGGTACTACAGGCTCTCTGCAAAAGATATGTATATTTAGCCAACATGACCCCCCTTTACAGCAGGCCAGGGTCCCCATACCGGTAGAATGCAGGGATTAGGAGTGTGCTGTGCTCAGAATTCAGGGATCAGAAGTGTGCTGCGCTCAGAATGCAGGGATCAGGAGTGTGCTGCGCTCAGAATGCAGTGATCAGGAGTGTGCTGCGCTCAGAATGCAGGGATCTGGAGTGTGCTGCGCTCAGAATGCAGGGATCTGGAGTGTGCTGCGCTCAGAATGCAGGGATCAGGAGTGTGCTGCGCTCAGAATGCAGGGATCAGGAGTGTGCTGCGCTCAGAATGCAGGGCTACCCACAACGCAGATGTATTGCAATACATTGCAATACAAAAAGATGTACATTCTCTAACTAGGCTATATTTATATGGGTTGCTGGGCATAATGGACTGGTATGCCTGAGAGTGAGAGACTGAGTAACTTCCAGTTCCATACAAAGTGAAGAAGTCGGAAGATTATATTACATAAACTGTTACACACACATATATACAGTTCTTCACATAAACTGTTACACACACACATATATTTTTACAATATAAGAATATAAAAGAAATAGAAGAATATAAGAAAAGGAAGGCAACATTCGAGTTGCTCAGGAGAAAAAATAACATAACGCAAAATATTCATTTTAGTAACTTCCATCACAGTCCCCCCTTAAAATGACTATTTTATCAGTACTGTCCATTTGCTCTTTTTGTCCCTGGTTTGGCCTCCCTACTGTCAACTCTTTTATATTTCGCATAGCGCCCAGACAGGGCTAATTCGTAGTCCTTCTTCAACGAAACTTCAGGAAGCGTTTAAACACTATTCTTTCCCTCACTTGAGAATGTGTTATGTGTTTTTCTTAGCAGGTAAGGACGGTAATGGAGGATACGGTCAATACAACAAAACATTATCGTAACCAATATAAGCAGAAACAAAATCGCTATACCTGAGCACAAATGTGTTATCACCCAAAATACTGTCCCCAGGTAACATTCTAAATACACCCCCCTTGTTAGCTAAAATCATGTCTAGGGCCATACGATTTTACAAAGTGATTTGTGAAGTGGCCTCTAGTTGTTCAGCTATACCTTGGAGTGCATCCCTGTTTATAGTTAACGAACCTCTGTTAATTATAGCAAATATGATTAATCCAATCTACATTCTTATTCGAACCCTCTTTATCCCATTACTAAATAAAAATTTCATAAATGCAACAACCTTACCAGATTACTATATTTCTCTTCTTACTTTCAATCATAACCATTTTAATTTTAAAAGAACATTAATTTATATTGGGCTTTCCTAAATATTTTGGGCCAGATTCACAAAACTGCGGCGTTACACCGCCGCAAGTTTTCAGCGCAAGTGCCTGATTCACCAAGCACTTGCGTGTAAACTTTCGGCGGCGTAGCGTAAAGCCGTCCGGCGCAAGCCCGCCTAATTCAAATGGGGCGTGTACCATTTAAATTAGGCGCGTTCCCGCACCGTACGTTCTGCGCATGCTCCGTTTGGAAATTTCCCGCCATGCTTTGCGCGAAATTACGGCGCCCCGACGTGTTTGTGAATGGCGACGTGCGTAACGTACTTACGCCGAAAAAAAAAATTAAAATTCGAAGGTGGGAACGACGGCCATACTTTAACATGGCTGGTGTAAAGTTAAGCCTTGAAAAAGCAGGCTTAACTTTGCGATGGGAAAAAACGACTTGCGACAACGTAACGCATGCGAGTACCTTCGTGGATCGCCGTAAAAGCAAATTTGAATACCCGACGCTGGAAAACGACGCAAACTCCACCCAACGGCGGCCAAAGTATTGCAGCCTAAGATCCGAAGGCGTACGAAGCCGTAAGCCTGTCGGATCTTAGCCAAATGCCGTTGTATCTTGTTTGTGAATCACAAATTAAGATACGACGCGGCAAATTTGAAAATACGTTGGAGTATCAGTAGATACTCCAGCGTATTTCTTCTGTGAATCTGGCCCTTTATTTCTTAAAGAAACTTATTCATGTTGATTTACACTATTTTCAGAACCAATCATACAGTATGATCGACGGAACCACATGTGCTCTTGTCACACTATGACTGTTTAAACAAACACAAGGCAGTCTTTAGTTCATTCTTCAGTGTAGACAAACATACAGGAAGTTCCACTATGCTAAAATATGGATCCATTTATAAAAGCACAATATTCCTCCCCAATAAATACATTTGTCGACCTAAAGCCTGAAAAGTGACCTTTTGATTCACAGCTGTGGCTCTATCACACTGCATCATTTATTCATAATGTATCTATAATTACACTACTTTAACCAACCTTCCTTTTTAACATCCAGTTGTCACTAGACAAAGCTCAGTCAAAGCTGCGTATATTGACACCTCGGGCCAGATTCAGAAAGACGCGCGTAAGTTTGGGCGGGCGTAGCGTATCTCATATACACTACGCCGCCGTAACTTAGAAAGGCAGGTACCGTATTCAGAAACAACTTGCGTCCTAAGTTACGGCGGCGTAGCGTATATGGGCTGGAGTAAGCCCGCCTAATTCAAAATAGGCTGGTAGGGGGCATGTTGTATGTAAATGAATCGTGACCCCACGTAAATGACGCGCCTAACGAACGGTGCATGCGCGCGCATGCTCAGTTTCACATCAAATTTACTCCATAAGATACGCCAGGCCCATTGCCTGTGACGTGAACGTAACCTACGCACAGCCCCATTCACGTACGACGTACGTAAACAACGTAAAAAGATGCGCTTGCCGACGTCCATACTTTGTATTGGCTGCGCCTCATATAGCAGGGGTAACTTTACGCCGGACGTAAGCCTAACGTAAACGGCGTAGCTGGCGCAAGTACGTTCGTGACTCGGCGTATCTAGCTCATTTGCATATTCGACACGGAAATCAACGGAAAGCGCCACCTAGCGGCCAGCTTAAATATGCACCCCAAGATACGACGGCGTAGGAGACTTACGCCGCTCGTATCTTGGCCAAATCTATGCGTAACTGATTCTAAGAATCAGGCGCATAGATACGACGGCGCACACTCGGATTTACTACAGCGTACGTGGAGATACGCCGTCGTAAGTCCTTTGTGAATCCGGGCCCTCATGTTTTCCTTAAAATAACAAAATGGTGCAAAAAACACACACATTTTATTAAAATGCCAATCATCATCCACATACATTTGTTACAATGTAAATGTATGAGAGAGAGATCTCTATATTAACCACTTAACCACCAGCCGCCGTCATATAACGGCGGCAAGGTGGTTGCTTAACTGGGGGTCGCCGTTATTTAACGGCGCCCACCAGAAGCAGTAATGCGCGCCGCCTCGGGCGCGCACACTGAAAATTCTGTGCGCGCCGGGTCTATGAGACCCGGCGCTACACAGATCTCGGTAACTGACCGACAACAGCGGTCTTTTACCATGTGATCGCGCCGTCCAATGACGGCGCGATCACAGGTAAACAAACCAGCGTCATTTGATAACGCCGGTTCCTCCCTCCTCTCGCTGTACCGATCGGTACAGTGTGAGAGGAGAGCGCGGATGGCAGCAGCAGTGTGGGATGGATCTGTGACTATTGCAGTCACAGATCCATCCATCCCTGCTCAGCCATCCCTGCATTAACCCCTGCAATACTCTGCCTTCCCTGTGCAATACTCTGCATTAACCCCCTGCAATACTCTTCCTTCCCTGTGCAATACTCTGCATTAACCCCCTGAGATACTCTTCCTTCCCTGTGCAATACTCTGCATTAACCCCCTGCAATACTCTTCCTTCCCTGTGCAATACTCTGCATTAACCCCTGCAATACTCTGCCTTCCCTGCGCAATACTCTGCAATGCTCTGCCTTCCCTGCGCAATTACTCTGCAATACCCCCTGCGCAATAATCTGCAATACCCCCCGCGCAATACTCTGCAATACCCCCGCGCAATACTCTGCAAAACCCCCGCGCAATACTCTGCAAAACCCCCGCGCAATACTCTGCAAAACCCCCGCGCAATACTCTGCAAAACCCCCGCGCAATACTCTGCAATACCCCCGCGCAATACTCTGCAATACCCCCGCGCAATACTCTGCAATACCCCCGCGCGATACTCTGCAGTACCCCTTGCGCGATACTCTGCAATACCCCCGCGCGATACTCTGCAATACCCCCGCGCAATACTCTGCAATACCCCCGCGCAATACTCTGCAATACCCCCGCGCAATACTCTGCAATACCCCCGCGCAATACTCTGCAGTACCCCCTGCCAGTACTCTGCAGTACCCCTTGCGCAATACTCTGCAGTACCCCCGCACAATACTCTGAAATACCCCCCGCACAATACTCTGCAGTACCCCCCGCGCAATACTCTGCAATACCCCCCGCGCAATACTCTGCAATACCCCCCGCGCAATACTCTGCAATACCCCCCGCGCAATACTCTGCAATACCCCCCACACAATACTCTGCAATACCCCCCACACAATACTCTGCAATACCCCCCACACAATACTCTGCAATACCCCCCACACAATACTCTGCAATACCCCCCACACAATACTCTGCAATACCCCCGCACCATACTCTGCAATACCCCCGCACCAATACTTTGCAATACCCCCCGCACAATACTCTGCAATACCCCCCGCACAATACTCTGCAATACCCCCGCACAATACTCTGCAATACCCCCCACACAATACTCTGCAATACCCTCCACACAATACTCTGCAATACCCCCCACACAATACTCTGCAATACCCCCCACACAATACTCTGCAATACCCCCGCACCATACTCTGCAATACCCCCGCACCAATACTTTGCAATACCCCGGCCAATACTTTGCAATACCCCGGCCAATACTTTGCAATACCCCGGCCAATACTTTGCAATACCCCCGCACCAATACTTTGCAATACCCCCGCACCAATACTTTGCAATACCCCAACACCAATATTCTGCAATACCCCAACACCAATACTCTGCAATACCCCAACACCAATACTCTGCAATACCCCAACACCAATACTTTGCAATACCCCGGCCAATACTCTGCAATACCCAGAATATACTCTGGGGAAAAAAATGTGTTTTAACCACTTCCCGCCCACGTCATATGAGGTCCTTGACTTTGTGCAGGGATATCTAAATGATGCCTGCAGCTACAGGCATCATTCAGATATCATTTTTTTCAGCCAGCGATTCCCTACACCATAAGAACGATCATGGCGGCTGTTCCGCCTCTTGATCGTTCTTACGGGAGGCAAAAGTGGACGTCCCCACTCCCTTCGCCCTCCGGTGCTTCTTCTGACTCACCGCTGCGATCGAAGCCAGGATCGTTTTTTTTTTTTGTTTTTTTTCAGGCTTCCCAGCCTAGAGGTGAGATGTGGGGTCTTATTGACCCCATATCTCACTGTAAAGAGGACCTGTCATGCTATATTCCTATTACAAGGGATGTTTACATTCCTTGTAATTGGAATAAAAGTGATCAAAACATTTATTTTTGGGGAAAAACGTGTCAAACTAAAATAAATAAAGTAAAATGAACAATAAAAATAAAAAATAAATATTTAAAGCGCCCCTGTTCCCGCGTGCTCGTATACAGAAGCGAATGTGTACGTAAGTCCCGCCCACATATGAAAACGGTGTTCAAACCACACATGTGGGGTATCGCTGCGAACGTTAGAGCGAGAGCAATCATTTTGGCCCCAGACCTCCTCTGTAACTAAAAACATGTAACCAGTAAAAACATTTAAAACGTCACCTATGGGGATTTTTAAGTAGCGAAGTTTGGCGCCATTCCACAATCGTGTGCAATATTGAAGGGTGACATGTTGGGTATCTATTTACTCGGCGTAACTTCATCTTTCATATTATGCAAAAACATTGGGCTAACTTTAATGTTTTTTTTTTTAAAAAGCACAAAACTGTTTTATTTCCCAAAAAAATGCGTTCGAAAAATTGCTGTGCAAATACCATGCGCGATAAAAAGTTGCAACGACCGCCATTGTATTCTCTAGGGTCTTTGCTAAAAAAGCATATATAATGTTTTGGGGTTCTATGTAATTTTCTAGCAAATAAATTATGATTTTTACATGTAGGAGAGAAATGTCAGAACTGGTCTGGGTGCTCCAGAACGCCTGAGGGTGCTCCCTGCATGTTGGGCCTCTGTATGTGGCCACGCTGTGTAAAAGTCTCACACATGTGGTATCGCCATACTCGGGAGGAATAGCAGAATGTGTTTTGGGGTGTATTTTGTGGTATGAATATGCTGTGTGCGAGAAATAACCTGCTAATATGAAACTTTTGTGGAAAAAAAATAAAAATAAAAAAAACCTTGATTTTGCAAAGAATTGTGGGAAAAAATTACAACTTCAAAAAACTCACCATGCCTCTTTCTAAATACCTTGGAATGTCTTCTTTCCAAAAAGGGGTCATTTAGGGGGTATTTGTACTTTTCTGGCATGTTAGGGTCTCAAGAAATGAGAAAGGCCGTCAGTACTTCAGATGTAATCAAATTGATAAATTTTCAGTAATTGGTACCATAGCTTGTAGACCCTATAACTTTCACCCAGACTAAATAATAACCCAATTTTTTTTTTTAACCAAAGATATGTAGCAGTATACATTTTAGGCCAAATTTATGAAGAAAAATTCATTTTTTGCAAAATGTTATAATAGAAATGAAAAAAAATTCATTTTTTTACAAAATTTTCGTTCTTTTTTCATTATTAGCGGAAAAAATAAAAACCGCAGAGGTGATCAAATACCACCAAAAGAAAGCTCTATTTGTGGGAAAAAAAGGACAAAAATTTCATTTGGTTACAGTGTTGTATGACTGAGTTATTGTCATTCAAAATGTGAGAGCACCGAAAGCTGAAAATTGGTCTGGTTATTAAGGGTGTTTAAGTGCCCAGTTGTCAAGTGGTTAAACAAAAATACTAAGTAGAGTTGTAAATAATAAAAAAAAAAATTTGCTGAAATGACTGTTAACAGGGTATAGAGACATAATAGTAAACTGATTCATTTTAAAAATGATTAAAAATAGATAAAAATCAATCATATAATGTACCTGCAGTTTCTAGTTTCGTTTTTGCATGTTAGCTGTACAGAGCCACAGAGCCAATACAGGTTTGGAAAACGAAACGGATTGGTGCTGAGGGGTTTTAGACACACAGTAATCACACCTCCTTGATTAGTGACCACAGAGAGAAAGCTCCCAGGACTGTGGTTATCAGGAAACAGACAACCAGGAAGTGTGGAGATCAGAGAAGAATTACAGCAACTTGAGAGCAAAAACGAACAATGAGGACATGAAAACAGCACTACATTAAGGTAAAGGAAGCTATTAAGATAAAAAATGTTTTCCTTTACAAACCCTTTAATAAGGGCTTTCTTTAGATCTTCAAATGATTGTGTAAAGGTTACCTCTATTGTTAAAGAAATATTTGCCCTATAGCAAGCCTTTATAGTTCACTAACATTCACTCAGACAGATATTTTGTCTTCAAAAATTTCAATGAACTCTCAAGAAAAGTTATTTAGGCTCAAAAATGTTTTAAAACCATTACTCTAGAAAGCCACGTCTCTGGTTTCAACACTAACATTCAGCGCGTCAGGCTGTGTAACCTGACACGCTGTGTCAGGCTGTGTAACCTGACAAGATAAAAAAGCCGGCATAAATATACAATTTTTAAAACAAGCGAAACGCCCGTGCTTCCGGGGTCACGTGGGAGCGTGATGATGTCACTGCGTCACTCCGCCCTGACCAGTTTCTACACATCTGTCGTTTTCAAAGGGCCAGGACCTTAATTTAACAACAAAACCCCAGTTTAAAATCTTTTGTAAAAATTGCTCAATCCTCAACTTATTATTAATTTTTGCAACCAAATCTGTAGGATTTTCTGTTAAATACTAAATACCGTGGGCCAGATTCAGATACATTGGCGTATCTGTCCGGCCCGCAGATACGGACATTATGAACACTACGACAGAACTTGCACCCTTAGTTAGAGCGGCGTAGCGTATGTGTTGCGGCATAAGGCCGCGTAATTCAAATGGGGATGTAGGGGGCGTGTTTTACTTAAATTTCCCTAGACCCCACGTTTTTTACGTTTTACTTGAAAACATCCCAGTGCACATGCTAGAAAATCCGCCCCAAAACATCATTGCTTTCGACGTGAACGTAAATTACGTCCATCCGTATTCGCGAACGACTTACGCAAACAACGTAAAAAATTCAAAACTTGGCGCGGGAACGACGGCCATATTTAACAGTAGCTACCCCTCATATAGCAGGGGTAACTATACGCCGGAAAAAGCCGAACGCAAACAACGTAAAAAAAAGCGCCGGGCGGTCGTTCGTTTCTGAATCGGCGTAACTCCTCATTTGCATATTCCTCGCGTATACAAACGGAAGCGCCACCTGCGTGAGATTGCAGCCTAAGAGATTGTGAGATTGCAGCCTAAGATCCGACGGTGTAAGTCACTTACACCTGTCGGATCTTAGGGAGATCTATGCGGAACCTGATTCTATGAATCAGCCGCATAGATCCGACCGACGGAACTCAGAGATATGACGGTGTATCAGGACATACGCCATCGTATCTCTATCTGAATCTGGCCCCATGTTGTTTACCATTATCTGAATTTTAAACATCTCTTTACACAATTTTACTACTTGCCGACCTGCCGCCGTCGTTTTACGGCGGCAGGTCGGCTCCCCTGCGCGATAGCCCCTAGCTCTTCGTCGGCTCTCTCGCAGGCCACGGGCGGGATCGCCGCCGGGCACACGCGATCGCTCGTTACAGAGCGGAGACCGGGAGCTGTGTGTGTAAACACACAGCTCCCGATCCTGTCAGGGGGGGAAATGCTGATCCTCTGTTCATACAATGTATGAACAGAAGATCAGTGATTTCCCCTAGTGAGTTCCACCCCCCCTACAGTTAGAACACACCTAGGAAACATACTTAACCCCTTCCCCGCCCCCTAGTGTTCAACCCTTCACTGCCAGTGGCATTTTTATAGTAATCCAATGCATTCTTATTGCAATGATCGCTATAAAAATGCCAATGGTCCCAAAAATGTGTCAAAAGTGTCCGAAGTGTCCGCCATAATGTCGCAGTACCGAAAAAACATCACTGATCGCCGCCATTACTAGTAAAAAAATATATATTAATAAAAATGCCATAAAAATACCCCCTATTTTAGAAACGCTATAACTTTTGCGCAAACCAATCAATAAACGGACATTGCGATTTTTTTTTTACAAAAAATATGTAGAAGAATGCGTATCGGCCTATACTGAGGGGTACTTTGCCCCTAGATAACACATAACGTTGCATTTCTGCGCTCTTATATTGAGGGCGTCGGAGTAAGAACTGGGGGGGGGGGTCACAATACAAAAAAGACATCTTCTCAAAGTTTGTGATATCCGTAGGGGTGAGCGTGTACAACATGAAAGGTTTCCAGATGTGGTAGAAGCGAGTTCTAGTCCGCTCGTGGGTTAGGTCCTTGTTGAGCTTGTCTTTGTAGAGTAGTTTCAGCAGTTTCTTTTAACTTGGGAGGTAGTTGGGCTGATGTTTGAAATCCAGTTTTGTAGAATGGCTCTCCTGGCAAGCAGGAGGCAGATCAGGATCCAGTCTTTACCGGGGTAGGCATGTAGAGGTGACCAGGGGAGCAGTTGGGGGTCCCAGTGGCCGAAGATAAGTAACAGAGGGTCCTTGGGTATACGTAGCAAAGTGATTTCGAAGATATATTGGAGGACTTGATCCCAAAAGGTGGCAATATGAGAGCAGGACTAGAAGCGATGAGTGAGGTTGGGCCTGGGTTGTTGGCACAGGGGGCATTCTGGGGAGGCGTGAGCCTGACTAAAAGGGATATGTACCCGGTGGACTATCTTTATCTGAGTTTCCCTCCAGATCTCGTCAGGGACCAGCTTGTGGACTGTGTTGAGGCCATGCAAAGGTTTCTCCACCAATTCGGAGTCGGGGAAGTCCTTCGACCAGTTGGCCGCTGATGACAATGTTTGCAGGAGAAGAGGTAAGTATATGTCGGAGATCTTGTACGAGCCCAGAGCGAGAAGGGAGTCAATAAACGAGCTTTTGAATCTTTTACTATCATCCCTACAAGCATTTTTCAAGAAGCTAATACATTGCCCATAATGGAAAATATGTGATGTGATGAAAAGAAGTCATTGAGTCCCTTACTTTGCCAGGTGATGTAAGACTGATTTTCAAGGCCGGGGGAGAAGCTTGGGTTCCCCCGGATCGGGAGGTAGCGGGAGATGTAAGAGGGAAGATTAAGGGTTTTCCTGACTTCTCTCCAGGCGATAGCCATATCACGGAGAAGAAGGTTGTGTTAGAGGGGTGGGGGGATCGATTTCCACTGACAGTGGAGAAGGGCAGTGATGGAGAAGGGGTGGACCATGGCTGATTCCAAGAGGAAGTTTGAGTACCGGGAGGACTGGGTCACCCAGTCTAGACTCGTCCTGAGCAAACAGGCTAAGTTATATGTTCTGATATTGGGCAGGGCAATGCCCCCCTCGCGCCTGGGAAGATGTAGTTTGGTAAATGCTATACGTGCCCGCTTACCCCGCCAGAGGAATTTAGATATGGCTGTGTTTAGAGTTTTGACATCTATATGGCGTAGAAGTAAGGGAATGGTCTGAAGGGGGTATAACAGACAGGCAAAGCTGACCATTTTCACTAGGTGACATCTTCCCAGTAGCGAGAGAGGCAGATCCATCCAGTTATCCAGTTCCTGGGATATTTTTGTGAACAGGGGAGGATAGTTGAGATGGTATAGGGAGGAGGGCAGCTTACCTATTTTAATTCCCAGGTATGTGATATAGGATTTAGCCACCGTGAACAAGGATTTCTGGGTCCAGGAGGAGACGGAGAGGGAGCCTATGGGAAGGATTTCGCTTTTACTATAATTTATGCGGAGCCCCGAGCACTTTCTGAAGACATCGAAAGTCTCCTTTATCGTGAACATGTCCTGGGAGGGGTTGGAAGTAAATATGATGACATTGTCGGCAAAGAGGGAGGTGAGTAGGTCATGGTCGCCAATCTTGATACCGTGGAGGGGGGCTACTTGGGACAGATATCGTAATAGGGTTTCTTGGGCAATATTAAAGAGGAGAGGAGATAATGGGCAGCCCTGTCTTGTGCCCTTGTGGAGATGAAATTTGTCTGATAGTTGGCCCGCTGCCACCAGTTTTGCGGCAGGGGCAGTGTACATGGTCTTTGAGATGGGTAAAGGGGCCCTGGTCGCCTGTGGGTAGATAGGGGCCGCCCGACCAGATGTGCTAGTAGACGTCGTGGAGGGTAGGGGCGATCGACGCGCGAAAAGACTTATAAAATTCACCCGTAAAACCATCGGGGCCTGGGGCCTTGGAGGGGGCAAGATTTTTAATGACATTATGTACCTCTAAAGCGGATATGGGGCGTTCAGGGCTTCGAGTTGGGAGGGGGGGACTTGATCCAGGGCAGTTTTTTGTATGAATTTTAGGGCCGTCTGTTTATCTATTGGGTCAGGGGCGTAGAGGGATGAGTAAAACTGACGCAAGGGGGCTGATTTACTATGCTCTGTGCGCTGCGCTGGTTCATGCCTTAATTAGTGCGCCGGGTGAAGCCTTAATTAGGCGCATGAACCAGCGTAGCAGCCGGCGCATTGAAAGTAATATGTAAAGCCGTGCCGAACTCCCTATAGAAGTCTATGGGAGAAATCAAAAGTGTTCATTTTAAAGGCTAATCTGCAAGTTTTGTCCTAAAAAGTGTTTGGGGACCTCAGTCCTGCCCCATGAAACATGTATCAATGCTTTTTTTATTTTTTAAAACGGCCGTTTTTTCGGGAGCAGTGAAATTAATAATGCTTAAAGTGAAACAATAAAAGTGAAATATTCCTTTAAATTTCGTACCTAGGGGGGGGGGGTGTAATGTCAGCATGTGAAATAGCGCATTTTTACCGCACTTAGAACTGTCTCTGCAAAAAATGACATTCTGAAGGAAAAAAGCCATTTAAAATTCACACGCGGCTATAATGAATTGTCGGCTCCCGGCAATTCTAAAGGGATTCATTCATAAAGGAAACCAAAAATGTGTAGGGGGTCCCCCAAATAAAATTACCAGGCCCTTCATGTCTGATATGGATATTAAGGGGAACCCCGCCGTAAAAACCAAAAAAAAAAAAAGACGTGCGGTTCCTGGCAAATATCCATACCAGGCCCTTCAGGTCTGGTGTGGATTTTAAGGGGAACTCCACCCCAAATAAAAAAAAAATGGCGTGGAGTCCCCCTAAAAATCCACACCAGACCCTTATCCGAGCACGTTAACCTGGCTGGCCGCAGAAAAGAGGGGGGACAGAGTGCGCCCCCCCCTCTCCTGAACCGTACCAGGCCACATGCCCTCAACATGGGGAGGATGTCCCCATGTTGATGGGGACAAGGGCCTCATCCCCACAACCCTTGCCCGGTGGTTGTGGGGGTCTGCGGGTGGGGGGCTTATCAGAATCTGGAAGACCCCTTTAACAAAGGGGACCCCCAGATCCTGGCCCCCCCTATGTGAAATGGTAATGGGGTACATTGTACCTCTACCATTTCACCCCAAAAAAAATGTCAAAGTGTTAAAAATGACAGTAGCCGGTTTTTGACAAATCTTTTAATAAAATCTTCTTTTCTTCTTCCATTCGGGTTTCTTCCGCTGCTTCTTTCTTGGGTCTTCTCGTCCACATCTTGCCCGACGTGTTCTTCTATCTTCTACGTCCGTCCTTCAGCCTTATCGTCTGCCCGGTGTCTTCTCCTATCTTCTCCTTCCGTCGGCGTCCTCGTCCGCATCTTGTGTCTTCTCCTGTCTTCTTCTCGGTCCGCCAACCTTCTCCTCCACATCTTTTTCTTCCCCGGACGCAGCGCTTGAATTTGAATTGGCCGACGTGTTCCGCTCCTGGGACCCGCCCCCCTCTGACGCCACAAGTAAACTCCTTAGAAGGTCATGTGCGTCACACGGCGGGGGAATTCGAGTTCAAGCGCGACGTCCGGAGAAGAAAAAGCCGCCGCAGCTTCCAATTGAAGTTCCCGCCGTGTCACACTCATGTGACCCCGCCCCCCTCTGACGCACATATGCCACACGCGGACTTTCATATGAGTTAACCTGTGGCGTCAGAGGGGGGCGGGTCCCAGAAGCGGGAACACGGCGGGATCTTCGATTTCAAGCGCAGCACCCAGAAGATCAAGAAGATCTGGACGAGAAGGTCGACGGACAGAGAAGAAGATGGGAGAAGACGGCAAGACGGCAAGATGTGGACGAGAAGACACAAGAAAGAAGCAGAGGAAGAAACCCGAATGAAAGAAGAAGAAGGACCAGCGGAAAGAAGATTTTATTAAAAGAATTGTCAAAAACCGGCTACTGTCATTTTTAACACTTTTGTCACTTTTTTTTGGGGTGAAATGGTAGAGGTACAATGTACCCCATTACCATTTCACACAGGGGGGGGGCGGGATCTGGGGGTCCCCTTTGTTAAAGGGGTCTTCCAGATTCTGATAAGCCCCCCGCCCGCAGACCCCCACAACCACCGGGCAAGGGTTGTGGGGATGAGGCCCTTGTCCCCATCAACATGGGGACATCCTCCCCATGTTGAGGGCATGTGGCCTGGTGCGGTTCAGGAGAGGGGGGGGCCGCACTCTGTCCCCCCCTCTTTTCTGCGGCCGGCCAGGTTAACGTGCTCGGATAAGGGTCTGGTGTGGATTTTTAGGGGGACTCCACGCCATTTTTTTTTTCATTTGGGGTGGAGTTCCCCTTAAACTCCACACCAGACCTGAAGGGCCTGGTATGGATATTTGGGGGGACCCCACGCCATTTTTTTTTTTGTTTTTTACGGCGGGGTTCCCCTTAATATCCATTCCAGACCTGAAGGGCCTGGTAATTTAATTTGGGGGGACCCCCATACATTTTTTTTTTTAGTTTTAATGAGCAACGCCTGTATTCTTTATAGCCATGAGTACTTTAAAATTACTTTTTGTTTTTCACTTCAGAAATGACATCTTGTACAGGGACAGTTCTAAGCACGGGAAACATGCGTGTAAACCCCCTCCCCCCTGTATGAAATTTAAAGGAACATTTCACTTTTATTATTTCACTTTAACCACTTCAATACCGCGCCTATATTCTGGCACTTCTCTCCTTCATGTAAAAATTATATTTTGTTCCTGGGAAATTACTCAGGACCCCCAAACATTATATATAATTTTTTAGCAGACACCCTAGGGAATAAAGTGGCGGTCATTTTTTATTTGATTTCCAACGGTATTTGCGCAATCATTTTTCTAACGCCTTTTTTTTTGGGCCCAAAAAAAAAACACGGTCCATGAATTAAAAAGTAACAAAACAGTAAAGTTAGCCCAATTTTTAGAGATAATGTGAAAGATGATGTTACACCGAGTAAATAGATACCTAACTTGTCACGCTTTAATATTGTACACACTCAGGGAATGGCGCCAAACTTCGGGGACATAAAAATATCCATAGGCGATGCTTGTTTTTTTTTTTACAGGTGACCAGTTCAGAGTTACAGAGGAGGTCTAGAATTATTGCTCTCGCTCTAACTCATGCGTCAATACCTCACATGTGTGGTTTGAATGGAGTTTACATATGTGGGGACTTACATGCATATTCACTTCTGAGTGCGAGCTTCTAGGGACAGGGGTGTTTTTTTTTTTTTTTTTAGCTCATATTTTTCTGCTTGCACTTTTTTGTCACTTTTTTTGATTTTGGATCACTTTTCTTCCTATTACAAGGAATGTAAACATCCCTTGTAATAGGACTAGTGTGTGACAGGTCCTCTTTATGTAGAGAGGCGGGGTCAATAAGGCTGGAAAGCATGGTATTGAAAAAAAAAAAAAAAAAGATCTCATGCTTTCAGCTGCAATCATGTTCGTTCAGCACAGTGGTGTAGTGTATAGCACTTTGACCTAGCAGCAAAAGTGTCACTGGTTCGAATCCCGCCCGTGACACCATCTGCATGGAGTTTGCATGTTCTCCCTGTGCCTGCGTGGGTTTCCTCCCACACTATAAATAATTAAATTAATTTATTAGTCAGCCGGGGGTCTTCTGCCGGGGCCCCCCACCACCACCCCATTAGGCCCCGGGCTTCGCCGTCTTCTGCCGGGACCCCCTTCACCATGAGGCTCCTGCCTATGGGGGAGGGCTCCAGGCTTCGTCGCTTTCTGCGGGGGGGTTCACCTACCCCCCCGTCTTCTGCGCCGTATTTCGCCGGGACCCCCTTCACCATGAGGCTTCCTGCCTATGGGGGAGGGTCCTGGGCTTTGTCGGTTTCTGCGGGGGGGGCACCTGCCCCCCCTCGTTTTCAGCGCCGTATTTCGCCGGGACCCCCTTCACCATGAGGCTTCCTGCCTATGAGGGAGGGTCCCGGGCTTTGTCGGTTTCTGCGGGGGGGGGGCACCTGCCCCCCTCGTTTTCAGCGCCGTATTTCGCCGGGACCCCCTTCACCATGAGGCTTCCTGCCTATGGGGGAGGGTCCCGGGCTTCTACGATGTTTTCCGCCGGAGGGCGCCATCCTCCGGGCTTCTGCGGTGCCTTCCGCTTCTGCCTGGCTCCTCCGCGGAGCCCAGGGCTTGTCTTCTTCCTTCTCTTCCATTCGATGTTGACACGGCGAGGTCCGGCGCTGGAGTGCCGTGTGAGCGATGGGCATTGACTTATATAGGGCAATGCCACCATGTGACCTCAACCCATGTGACATCACATTCCCATCATGCCCAGGGAATGTGATGTCACATGGGTTGAGGTCACATGGTGGCATTGCCCTATATAAGTTGATGCCCGTCGCTCACATGGCATGTCAGCGCGGAACCTCGTCGTGTCAACATCCAATGGAAGAGAAGGGAGAAGACAGCGCAGACAAGCCCTGGGCTCCTGGAGGAGACAGGCAGAATAAGGAACATAGAAGAAAGAAGAGGGAAGAAAGCCCTGGCTCCGCGGGGGAGCCAGGCAGAAGAAGGACCAGAGAAAAGACCGGGGAGTTGGCGCACCCCCGGCAGAAGACCAGGAAGACCGGAACCCTGGCGGAAGGCACCGGAAAGACCGGGGGATAGTCGCCATCCCCCGGCAGAACTCGCCGAAGTCCGGATGCCCCCCTAATGTAAAAGAGCTTAAATGGGGTGGGGGCCCCCGGCGGAAGGCTCCGGAGAGGACCGAGGGGTGGCGCCCTCCCCCGGCAGAAATCACCGAAGCCCAGGGTCCCGGCGGAAGATCGGGAAAGAAGAAACCCCCCCTTGTGAAAGAGCTAAAGAAGAAAGGGGGGGCTCCGGAGCTGATTAATAAATTATTTTATTCTGTGTGGTGTTTTTTTTTTACTTTACACTTTCCCCCAGGTGAATGGGTAGAGGTACGATGTACCCCATACTCATTCACATAGGGTGGGGGGCCGGCATCTGGGGGCCCCCTTATTAAAGGGGGCTCGCAGATTCCGATTACTCCCCGCCCGCATACCCCGACAACCAATGGCAAGGGTTGTCGGGAAGAGGCTCTGGTCCCTATCGACATGGGGACAAGAGTGCTGTGGGGTGGGGGGGCAGTGCCCCCCTCCCCCACATCACACACTCCCCCATGTTGAGGGCATGCGGTCTGGTACGGCTCAGGAGGGGGGGGGGCGCTCGCTCGTCCCCACCCCCATACCTGTCCGGGCCAGACTGCGTGCCTGGGATGAGGGCTTGGTTTGGATCTTGGGGGGGAACCCCGCGCCGATTTTCGGCACGGGTTTAACCCCTCACGTTCCGGACCAAGCCTAAGAGCCTAATGTACCCCTGGAGGGGGACCCGCGCGCCGATTTCAAGTTTGAAATTTGGCGCGCCCTTCATGGCTGAAAACAGCTCGGAGATTCCCGTGCGCCGCGTCACGCAGCGCAATCACGGGTACGCCGCTTGGTATTTACCAAGATTTTCTCGCCGTACTGACAAGGCGCACGGGAATCCCTGACATTTCTCTCTACACATGCCCAGTATGCAAATGAACCTCCCAGAGGTTCAGGCGCACTGTGTAAGCGTACGGGATCTGTTTTCAAAAAGCACTTTCACTTTCAATTCGGCCCGCCAAACACTTTAAAACACATGTCACTTCACTTCCCCTGCATCACCCCACCTCCCCCCCTAATAAACTCCCACCCGAATCCCCGATATTTACATTTCAATGTGCCGTGCGCCAGGTTATAGTGGTGCACAATGCGCCCTCTCCTGGGCGCACTGAGCACATTAGTAACTACTGAAATACACTGCTGTCAAAACGGCAGCTACTCCTGCTTTTACTCCATGAGTCATGGAGTAAAGGCTTTGGTAAATCAGCCCCATAGTGTCATTGATACCTTTTGGGTTGTTGTGTACAGAGCCCGACGCATCCCTGAGGGAGGTGATATGCGTTGGGCGATTCGGACCCTTGCTCAGTCTCGATAGTAATTTACCCGCCTTGTTGCCAAATTTGTGTAAGGAGGCATCCAGACGTGCCTTTTGGGTCTGCTCGAGGGTCGCTGCCCATGTGTCGAAGGACTGTTTGGTCATAAGCCAGGTTGACTGGTTGGTCAGGGAGTCATCTGTGTAGAGGGAACGTTGAGCCTGGTGTAGTCGTGCGCTGGCCAATTTGTAGTGTCTGAGGGTGTTTATTTTAAAAGAGGTGGCGTACGCTATTATGCAGCCTCTGAGGAAAGCCTTGCCCTCCTCCCAAAGAAGGTTGGGCGTAGTCGGCCCAGGCTTTCTCCAAATGCTGTTGGAAGTCGGAGTTGTTTTGGAGGTAGGAAGGGAACCGCCATATTTTGGGGTTGGAGTGCAAGTCGGGGTTGTCGAGCGTGGAGGATATTGGGGCGTGGTCAGAGATCGAAATATCATGAATATCAGCTTCAGTGAGAACTGGGAGGAGGGCGTCAGAACAGAACATATAGTCCAGTCTCGTGAAGACGTTATGAGGGTTAGAGTAAAATGTGAATTCCCTATGTGCCGGGTGGTGTAGACGCCATATATCGTGGAGGTGTAGAGAGTCCATCGTTGATGCCAGTAAAGTCTGACTGGGGGTTATTGAGGAGGGTCGCAACTTTCTAATGGAGGATCTGTTGTCTGTCGGGTGCATGGTGGAATTAAAGTCCCTGCCTATCAAGTGAGGATGGGACGGGTCACGTAGTACCCAGTAGACATGTGCAATTCATTTTGTTTCTAATTCGTTTTTTAACGAAAATTCGGAAATTTGTTAATTACGAATTTTCGTATTTACGAATTTTTTATTTACGAATTTTCGGATTTCCGAAAATTTTGAATTTACGAATTTACGAATTTTCGTATTTCCGAAAATTTGAATTTACGAATTTTCGTATTTCCGTTTTTTCCCCGAATTTTCGTATTTCCGTTTTTTCCGAATTTTCGTATTTCCGTATTTTTCCCGAATTTTCGTATTTCCTTTTTTTTCCCGAATTTTCGGATTTTCGAATTTTCGAATTTTTCAATTTTCAAATTTTTCAATTTTCGAATTTTTTAATTTTCGATTTTTTAAATTTTCGAATTTCGAATTTTATTAATTTTCGAATTTTTCACTTTTCCAATTTCGAATTTTTCAATTTTCGAATTTTTCAATTTTCGAACTTTCAAATTTCGAATTTTTAAATTTTCGAATTTTCGCATTTTTTACTTTTCCAATTTCGCATTTTTCAGATTTGGAATTTTTCAAATTTCGAATTTTCAAATTTCGAATTTTCAAATTTCGAATTTCGAAAATTCGAAATGGAAAAATTCGAAAGTTGAAAAATTCGAAATTCGAAAATTTTTCAATTTTCGAACTTCGATTTTTTCAATTTTCGAATTTTTCAATTTTCGAAATTTCGATTTTCGGAATTTTTAACATTTCGATTTTTCGATTTTCGAATTTTTCAATCTTCGAAATTTCGAAATACGAAAATTCGGAAATACGAAAATATTCGGAAATACGAAAATTCGTAAATACGAAATTTCAAAATTTCAAAAATGGAAAAATTAGAAATTTCGAAAATTCGTAAATTTCCGAATTTCCAAAAAAAAAAAATATTTTTTTTTGTTTCATTCGTTTTTTCGTTTCATTCGTTTTTTTTTGTTTTTTGTTTTTTCGGAAATATGAAAATTTCCCGAATTTACGAAAAAAGCAAAAAAACTATTTTTTTTCTCGAAATTTACGAATTTACGAAAAAAAAACAAAAACGAATGAAACAAAAACGGAAAAATATTATTTTTCGAATTTCCAGAATTTACGAAAAAAAGAAAATAACATAAGCAGTGCACATGTCTAGTACCCAGGTTGTAAGGTTTCCAGAAAAATTTGCTCGTGGGATTGTTGGGGGCATAAACATTTATGATCACTATGATCCTAGTACCCAATTGGACCCGGGCGGATACAAAACGGCCCTCAGAGTCTGAGTCCGTAGACAGGACGGTGCAGGGGAGGTTTTTGTTCATAAGGATCATTACTCCTGCTTTACGGCTGCTGGATTCGGAGCCAAGGACCGAGCCCACCCATAGCTTCCTCATACGCGGATAGTCGGGAGTGGATAAGTGAGTTTCCTGGAGGAGGGCAATGTCCGTTTTAAGTCGTTTAAGGTGGCGTAGGATTTTCATTCTCTTGTTGGGGGAACGAAGCCCCTTGACATTCCAAGAGACTTTTTTCATGTTGGGGGAACCGGTAGGGGGATGTGGGCTGGAATTGGGACCATAATGTGTGCTAACATGTGGAACTGCATGAGCAGGGTGCACAGAGGGAGTGAAGAGCGATAGTTAGCTATGAGGGAGATTGAGGATGGGGGTGAAGATGTAGGTGTGGACGTGAATGTAGATGTAGATGTGACCGGTGCACATAAGGCAGTGTGCACAGTAGGAGGCACGGGTGGGGGGAGGGGTGGTGGTGGGGGGGGGTGAACGTAACAAAAAAACAAATCAGGGAGCTTCACTTTTTCCGCATGGAGTCACTGAGTAGGTCAGCTCCCAACACAGGACTCATACAGCTGCAGGTCACCCACCACGCATGAGGGGGGGAGGCAGCGAGAGTAAGGTGTGGGAGGTGAGTACCGGGCAGGGACACCAGTGGGAGAAAGAAAGGGGGAAGATCCTGCACTTAGAAAAATTGTCAACAGTAGATAACAATGTACATACGCATAACAAAGAAACAAATACATAAAATAAGAATTGTTCAGGAGAAAATAGAAAACTTTCAGCCTACCGGTAGTCCTCCAGGACGAGGGAGAGGGGCAGGCATATCAGGGGTGAAGAGCGTGTCGTAGGGGGTACAAAATGGTCCAGAAGAGGTGGCTGAATGGAACAGAGCCGTGGACCAGGTGGAGGGGAATCAAGATGAGGAGATTTGACGTAGTTCCGGTCCAGATGCTCTGAAACGTTTAGGAGAGTCTTTGCGTGGGCTGCCGTGTTCAAGGGCCCGATTCGTGGGAGCCGGTTTGGGAGATGAGTTGAGATGAGAGCCTGAGCGGTGTGCTCTTAGGAATGCTTCTGCTGCAGATGGATTGTAGAAGGAGAGTTGTTCGCCGTTGGGAGCTTTGAGCCGGAGCACGGCTGGGAAGGCAAAGATAAACTTTACCTGCATACGGTGAAGCTCTGAGCATATCTGCTGGAAGGCCTTTCTTTTCTTGGAGACTTCAACGGAGTAGTCCGCGAAAACCAGGATATTCATGCTGTCTATCTGGAGAGATCTGGACTGTCTGAACTTCTGTAGGATGAGAGCTTTCTCCGAGTAGTTCAGGTACTTGGCGATCACAGGGCGAGGTGATTTACGATCGGAGTTGAAGAGACGGTCTGAGAGTGCAGCGGGCTGAAGCGACTCAGGGATGCCTACGAAATGCAGGTTACTCCTCCTGGATCTGTTCTCCAAGTCATCCAGCTTGTCAAGTATGTATTTGTTTGTCTTATCCTGGGCCAGTTCAGTGGATTGGGCCTGGTATAGTTCTTCTTCAATATTTGCGATATGGTGCTCGGCCTCGTTCAGCCTGGATGCGTGTTCCCCCAGCTGGGCCTGGAGCTTCTGCATGCCTGCACTGACAGCCTTTTCCACAGAGGTGGCTATCATAGGGGCTAACAGAGCGGCCACTGCTTGAGCAATAAGCTCGATATTGTGCAGGTCCCCTTGGTGTGGAGGGGCTAGGGAGGGTGGGAGTATACTGTGAATAACAGGACCTAAATCAGAATCTGGAATGCAAGAAAATTTCTCAAAGTATCAGACTGTAATTGCAACTGTTGTGGGTAAATAACAACCTAATCTAGAGACTTTTTCAAACAAGATTTCAAAAGGGGATAATGAATGCTTCCCCCTGGGGCCACTTTCCCACTACGCTGAGCAGAGGCGGCTCTCTAATTAGGCAAATTAGGCGATCGCCTTAAGCCCCGCGATAAGAGAGGACTCGTGGTTGCCTAATTTACCTTATAACAGAGTCGCCTCTTCTAGTAGCAGACATCCCTGCCACCAGTGCAGCGCCGAGTGACAGAGAGAAAACCGTCCGCGAATGTGACATACGGTATCAGCAGCAAGCAGGGGGGTCGGAGCTCACTGAGAGAGCTCCGTCCAGATAGAGAAGGATGAGCTGGGCGTATCACAGCCAGCTCTGATACTTCCCCTCTCCCTGCTGCCCGCACAGCCAATAAGAGGAGAGCAGCTGCTTCTACTCCTCCCCTCCTCCTGTCCTCTCTTCCTGTGTATGCCCCGCCCACTCTCTCCGACAGACACTGTTCTGCTGCCTAAGAGATGTGGGCGGGAAGATTGAAACAGAAAAGAAAGATGATGTCATGGATCTGCCACTTAAGGGTTAATGGTGCAGACTGATTTCAGTGATTAACAGCAGGCTGCCCTATTTAAACACCTCAGCAGCACAGTGTCTTTGCTGCCTGATCTGCAGTTCTGACGTGGATCCTATCTGAGACCTGTTTGCTATCTGAAACCTGATTTGAACACTGAACTTGGCTTGTTTTGACTACTCTACCTGAAACCTGATTTGAACACCGAACCCGGCTTGTCTGACTCCTCTCATCTCTCCTATCCTGACCCGGCTCCGTTTGACCATCCGCCTGCTTGACTTCACTGCTGCCAGATCCACCTGCTTGTTTACCGACCATTCTTCAGTCATCTTTCTGCACGATCACCTGTTATGACCTGGCTTGTTTGACCCTGCTTTCCCGGTATACCTGAACTATTACTAACTTGTGCCGCTGTAGTCGCAGCTTCTGTGCGGGTCGCTGACCCATCCTCCGCTGTACGTTCAGCATCTACTTGCCAGAGGTATTCGTCCACCTGCTTCTACACATCACCACCCGGCACTCCTACCCCTCTGTGCTCCGAGCCCACTGTCCCATATCCAGTGGCTCGCGAACCAGAGTCGTAAGAGAGGCTACCCTGCATCAGACTCTGGAAACCAGGTACGTAACAGATGGAGTCTGTCTGATCCATCCATCCATCCATCCAATCCCTCCTGCCTCCAAGTGAGTACATTGTAGACTGATGTAGGGGTGCCCTTCTTTCCCTTCTCTCTGTATCAAATAAATTCAACTTTTGGTAATACATAGCAGACAAATCTTAGACATTGTGAAGATACAAGCACAATCTGACACAATCATGCAAAGTAATCAAGTATCAAGGCAATGTAATCTAGCCACAGTCCAAGACAGACAGAACTATGAAAAAGATTAGCCATTACCAGATAAAATATATAATAAAAAAATATAATAAAGAAAATGAAAACAAAGAAATAACAAAAATAAAATATGCACCATGGGAATCAAGACTCTTGAGAAGGTTCAGATAAGTAACCGGATGAGAACTCGGAATCATCCCACAGTTTCCAGATGCTCTCAAACAAAGACACAGTATCTTCAATCTTAGCAGTCAAGTGTTCCATCCTACGTGTATCTACTATAATTGAAAGAACCTGGTGAATAGTGGGGGGTGAAGTGGAGAGCCAGAGCCTAGGGATGGCTCTTTTCGCGGCTAAAAGGACAAAAGACATAAGTTTCTGCGATGTCTTAGGCAGACCCGTAAGGGGCAGGCCCAATATGAAATGTAAAGGTGACAAGGGTACGGGATGGGACAGCAGCGCCTGTAGGAGCACTTGAATCTTTATCCAAAAAGGGCCAATGAGAGGACATTCCCAGAAAATATGAAAAAGAGAGCCCACGGCCCCCACGCATCTCCAGCAAAACTTAGAGAGGGTAGGGTCACGGGCATGCAGTAAGTCCGGGGTCCTATACCAAAATAACAAAATTTTTAGGGCAGTCTCCCTATGCACTACACAGCGTGAAATCTTTGAAGTGTTAGCCCATATTTTCCCCCAATCTAGCAGCGAAATCGGGCATTTAAGTATAGAAGACCATTTGTTCATATAGTTATGCGTGGAGTCAGTCAGAGGGGGGTTTCATGTAAAATTGTATATATTGATGAGATCTGCTTAGGTGCATAGGGACCTGCTACACATAGAAGCTCAAAATCTGTGGGTCTCTCTAGTGACAAAAAGGAAAAAATGCTTAAATTGTAGATAAGAGTACTGAAGAGAAGTTGGCAGATCATGTTTCGCCTGTAATTCTGAAAAAGATAAAAAGATACGTGTGACCGGATAGACCAAATGTAGCAGCTGAAAAATTCCAGCTTGAGTCCAGGGATACATTCTCCCAAATGACAGGCCATCAGGAATATCTGGATTGAAAAGAACGTTCATTAGAGGGGAACACCTGGAGGAGAGGGAGAACCGCTCCACACATCTCCTCCAAATAGTCAGGGTAAACAGCATTGGGGCTAGACATAAAGATCTAAGCTGGGGCATAAATTTAGCAGACGATGGCCAAAGCATATAACAGGGATGCACCGGTGCAGTAATCCCCATTTCTATCTCTGCCCACCTGGAAGGGGCCTTTCTAGACACCCAAGAGGTTAATATACGGAGGTGAGAAGCATAATAGTATTTAATAATGTCCGGCGCCGCCATCCCTCCTCTATGCTTAAGGGCGTAAACTACTGATTGTGCAATCCTATGGGAAGCATTATTCCAGATAAACTTAAGGCACCTCCTCTGGAGGAGTTTCAACTGCGACATTGGGACAGAAGTAGGAAGTGTCTCAAAAAGATACAGTATTTTAGGGAGTATGGACATCTTTAGGACGTTGATCCTGCCTAATAGGGAGATTGGGAGAGAGGACCATAAATTCAAGAGACGGGTTATCTCTGCAAACATGGGGGGAAAGTTAGCTTGGTATAAGGTGGAATAAGAAGATGTGATATACACCCCCAGATATTTTAAAGAGGCAGGGCACCAGTGATAGTTGAACTTGTCTCTGAGAGATGTAAGCATCTCCGGAGACATATTAATCGGTAAAGCTTCCGTCTTTGACTGATTAATCCTAAACCCGGACATGCTACCAAAGATAGAAAGAATATCATGTAGGGCAGGTAAAGAGGTGGAAGGATGAGTTAGGGTCAGTAGAATGTCGTCAGCAAAAAGTGAAAGCTTATAATCTCTCTGCCTCAGCGGGACCCCCTGTATGTCTGGGTGCTGCCTAATGGCCGCTGCCAGAGGCTCAAGACTCAAAATAAACAGCAAGGGCGACAATGGACACCCCTGCCTAGTGCCATTACTTAGGGAGAACCGCTGAGATAGACAAGACGAAAGCTGTACTTGGGAAGTAGGGGGGGAATATATGGCTCGCAGGGCTTGGATAAAAGGTGAAAACATCTTAACAGGTATGAACTTATATCGTACTATTTTTATATCGTTATAAACAACAAATCAGTATCTTGTTTGTAAAAACCTGTATACAAGAAATTATATACATTATATTGCAAAGATAATCACTTTATAAAAAAAATGATATAACAAACTAATAAGAGAAAATATATATTTATGGTCATAGCGTATGTGCTGGTTGTTTAGAGCTGTCATCCCTACTCAAACATAAATTTGCAAAAAGCAAATAATTACCTCTCAGGTGATTGTATCTCACTGGCCACGGATGATTCAGATAGCAAGAAGGATCAAAGAAATGTGACTGGATCAGAGACACAGAGCATGTAGTGTCTATCATTCCTGATAGGGAGTACAAGGGTGGATGTTGAAATTAACCATGATCGATTGAACGATCTCATAAAGCGTAAAAAAGAAAAGTGGAGTGATGGAAATAGAAACGAGTACAGAGGTACCCAATATTAAATATAAAGAACCATATGTAGATTCCTTCAAAATAGGGAATATACATGAATAATAGAAAATTAAATAAATAAATTAATAGATGATATGTATATGGTTTTTATATGTGGAAAAGTTGGTATTTTGTACAGAAGAAAAGGAAGATATACTATATTTTGGTGGACAATTTAGAAATAGAGTGGAAAATAACCATATAGATTAGTATATTGGGTATATGATTGGTTAAATGCGGATTTATATAAATCTATATTGTTGCTTGCAATTGTATTCAAATTGTATCAGAATCAATTATCTAGGGAGGAAACCTCCTAATTAGGCATATTGGATACAATTAACCATAATATGGGTGACTTGTACTCAAATACTCAAATGTCTGCGACTAGCAGATATAAATGGCAGGAAAAAATCCTGAAGGATAATATATGTATATATAGTATAAATTACTATGTAGACAAAGAAAAGAAAACAAGAAAATAGACTGACATTATGTTGCATTTATGGTAATTGTGGAGAAGGAATGATAGATGAGTAGATAATATATAAATGAAGAAAAAGAAGTTTGAAAATGTACATGGATGTGTATAGATAGGTGTAACAGTCAAAATTAAATAAACTCACATGTAATGATTCGATTGGAGAACATGAATTGTAGGGAAGCCAATAAGAAACTGGGGTGTAGTGCAATATTATAATTGCTGGCCAAAAGACCGCAGCTGCAATCTAGAGAGTGATTTTATGTATAAACAGAGCTTTTTTTCTCAGAAAATAGGTGCAGGAACTCAACCACGACCCCGTTCAGATTTCACAAACAGTAGAAGGGTCTTAAAGGGGCATTAAATACCAGGATTGCATTACATACAGAGTGCAGAGTTCAGGGGGTTACACACAGAGTGCAGAGCTATCACTTGCAAACACAGAAACCAGAATTCTGCGTTTACAAGTGATTGTGGTGAGCAGGCACCAAAGGGTCTGAGCCAGAGGTGGTGGAACTGAGTTCCTCCAAGTTCCCCCTGAAAAAAAGCCCTGTGTATAAAAGATAGACAAGTTAGCATCTACCATGCAGTGGATGCGTTAATAGAGCATAGAAGCCATAAATGAATAAAGAATCAATGGGATACCTTTGATATGATCTTTTATGGACCAAAAGTGCCACACGCTTCACCTCATTATGAGAAGTGGATCAAAAGAGCCTGTATGTCATGCACATAGCAGTGCTAATTAGGAGTCAGGAACAAAGAAGAAAAGAAAAAATACAAATAAATGAATGAATGAAAGTGTATGTCACTTTCAAGCAGAGACAATTAGCGTCAAGTGAAAAAGGGGGAGAGAGAAGGTAAGTCCCGTGGAGAGAATATTTACCTGTATTGCAGCCAGTGATTGTTTGGTCTTCCCTGTGGCCCGAGCCGGTTTTGTGTGCTGATGTAGACCTTATATAGTCCCAGTGCGCTCTGACGTAGCACGCGTCAGAGAGCAGTAGTGGGCGGAGTTTGTGCGTCAGAGGGGGTGTATGGCAAGTCAACCACCAATGAGCGCCGCGCTGGGGTCCCATCATGGTCTCCAAATGGGGATTGGAGACACGCCCCGTGGGCGGGACACAGGGCTATGGGGATTCCCCATGCTGATGTTATTCAGCGCGGCAGCGAACACAGTAATGACGGGTGATCACAGCACCATAGCCTCCGCTATGGTTCAGGGCTATTCAGCACCTGGTGATCACCCCTGGGCGCCCAACTAGTAGGGATGACAAGCAATATGGTACAAACATGCTTATATGTACCGATCCAGTCGCTGATAGTTGGAAAAAAAAAAAAGATTTGTCTGAGTGGTATAACACATCCAGTGTGCCTGTGGAATCGTACACTGAGAGGAGAGGATGGTATCTCTAAACCTGTGAGAGGAAGGGATAATAGCAAAGAGATGACAAGCAGCAAATATATAGACTTATATTGACAAACAATAATGAAAATAATGATTGCATTAGGAAAGGAAGAAAAAAACAATAATTTTTAATTCAAGCAATAATACATTGATTGCTTAATTTCAAGGAGATATCGTCATCTATACAATGGGTATTAGCCATGCAGCGGCGGCGCTCCCTGAGAATGAAGGAAAAAATATTATCTTTACTTGTTGCCAACTGAATAAAGGCTATGTTGAGGGCAAATGTAAGCAGCCTCTAGTGGTGTCTAATACCATAGAGGAGAGTAGTGGAGAGATATAAACATTATAATAACCTGATCATGTCTCCAAGATATTGGGGACAGTGGGTTATAGCCCATGCTGATCATGAGTAATCCATTCAGAATGCATGAGACTGAAGGAATGGAAAGATGGTACGAGGCAGGTATCACTCACGCATGGTGCAGTGGCATAAAGTTGGAGGGGGAGAGGAAGGGAAAGGGACCGTGGTTGGTCATGACATTCGTTGGATCAAAGTCTAGAATAGCTTGAAAAACAATGTCCCATATGGTGGCCGACATAGAAACACCGAATGAGACAGAGATAAAAATAAATATAAATTAAATATTTTGCATTACAAGAATGGTTTGTAACTTAAACCCTCATTGAGGCCTGGGTATAAGGTGGCCTTCAGGGAATAGATCCAACGGGCTTCTATCTGTAACAGGCGTTTATCAACCTCTCCGCCTCTTTCATTTGGTGCGATGTGGGCGAGGGCATAAAAACCCATCATCCCTGCATCGTGTCCATGAAAGAGGCCCATGTGTCTACTGATTGGAGTCTCAAAAAGTTTTTTCTTTACAGCTGACACGTGGTCACGTATCCGACATAGAAATTGGCGTTTCGTTTTACCAACGTAAAACGCGCCACAGTTGCACTTCATTAGATAAATAATGCCTGTAGTTTGGCATGTTGCTCTGAATCTCGGTGTGTTAGTGTCACCATTGGGCAGTATATACTGCTCCCCTTAATGATGTATCTACAATAGTTACACTTTACACAGGGGTAAGTGCCAGTCAATGTGGGTTTTGGTATCAACTGAGTGGAGTAGTGGCTAGACACCGTGCTGTCACGAATGGATTTAGAACGTTTAAAGGTGATTTCCGGATAACTGTTGACATATTTGTTTATTTTGTTATCGGAGGTCAGGAGGTGCCAGAATTGGTTGTATATCTTTCTTACTTTACTGTGTTGCCGGTTGTACCGAGTAATCACTCTAGTGGTGTTGGATTGTTTCTTATCTTTTGATGTATAAAGAAGTGTGTTACGTTCCTGGCTATTAGCCCTGTTAAAAGCCTTACATAGGCTCGTCTTAGTGTACCCTCTGGTTCTAAGGCGGGCATATAGTTGTTTGGCTTCATGCAAAAAATCACTTTGTTCTGAGCAGTTACGTTTCAATCGCAGGTATTGACTATATGGTATAGGGTGTGAACTGGATGCGTGGAGCAGGCTGTTGCCTGCTGTAGGATTTCTGTAGAGCGTTGAGCATAAACTACCATTGCTATCCACAAAAAGTTCTACGTCCAGAAAAGTGATTCTCTCCTGGCTATAGTTGTGGGTGAACTTGAGATTGTACGTGTTGGTTTGCAACTGGGTCAAGAAGCTGTCCAAGCTTTCTTTTGATCCTGCCCATACCATAAAGACGTGGTCTATATATCTATGCCACGTAAGCACATTGGTCAAAAGTGCAGTGTTCTCCTCATCACCAAAAAGGTCGTGCTCCCACCCCCCCAGGTACAGGTTGGCATAGGAGGGGGCACAGCCCGCCCCATAGCCACACCCTGCACCTGGAGGTAGTGGGAGCGCCTGAAGAGAAAAACATTGCTTGTCAAAATAAACTCCAACATCTCGGTAATGAAGTTGTTGTATTTCTTTGAGTTCTTGTCTCGTTCGCTAAGAAAGCTTCTGACTACCTGTATACCATTTGAATGCGGAATAGAATTATAGAGGGCTTCAATATCTATGGATACTAACCAAGCATCCAGAGGGACTACGAGCCCGTCCGTAATTCTGAGAAGGTCTATGGTGTCCTTTACGCACGTGGGGGTATAGATACTCATCGATGATTCTACTCGCGTTTTCAGTTAGTGACCCGCACCCTGAAACAATGGGTCATCCTGGTGGTGGAAAGACGCCCTTGTGGACCTTGGGGAATACATAAAAGGTCGGTGTTGTAGGGTGTTCTACATTAAGGAATTGGATTGTGTTGTCATCAATCGTGCCTGCCCTACGGGCTCGGATGAGGATTTCCTTATTTTTAATGATATTGCGACTCACGATTGAAGCGGGTACCAGTTTGTACCACTGCTTATTTTTGAGAATCTCCAAGCACATAGATTTGTAGCCTTCTTTGCTAAGGATGACGACGTTTCCACCCTTATCTGAGGGTTTAATCACTATGTCATCATTGTTACGTAGATCGTTTATGGCTTTTTTGAGGGTTGAATTGACATTAGGAATGGGGCCTGTTTTCCATTCAGTGCTTTCTATGGCCTTGGTCACCTGTATGACAAAGGCCCAAATATTGGGGTTGCCTTGAAGGACAGGAAAGGACCGTGATTTTGGTTTATACGTTTTGGGGGGTTACGTACACAGGTTTATTAGATCGAGACTGGACAGATGTTCCGGGTGTAACACCCGGAATCTGATAGGTCCAACCCTCCTCTTCTGGATTGCTTTCATCCCACAGGGACATCAGGTCTTGCAAGGCCTGAAGTTCCTGTAGGGAGACTTGGTCCAGATTGGAGTTAGTGGTGGCCGGTGATACATCTGCCGGCTGTTGTTTGTCATATAGGACTTTTAACATGAGTTTTCTTGCAAAGAGATGTAAATCTTTGATCAATTCGAATTGATCAGCCTCACCGTCCGGGCAAAAGGAAAGACCCAGTTGGAGTACTGTGGTCTGTTCCTCAGAGAGGGCGAAATTTGACAGATTAATGATATTATTAACGTCCCGATCTGAGTTGTCAGCTGAGTCGGGACAAATGAGGTGAAGCGTGTGGCACTTTTGGTCCATAAAAGATCATATCAAAGGTGTAACGGCTACCCGGACTAGTGAGAGGGTCTCAGCCGTTGGAGACGTCCTTTTCCCTGGCAAGCTGCGATATGCAAGTACTGCCGGTATATCCCATTGAACGCCCTTCCAAGAAACGAGACGGGCTACGTTTGCAGAGTCAAGCAGACTGACTTTTAATGCCACATTTTACCTCCTTATATCTGGTTACAAACTGAACAGAAACAAATGACACTCCCCCCCCCCACCCAGGGGGGGCTTCAATACACATACTTTGAAATAATGACATTCCCTTGAGCCATTCAGTCGCTAGCCGCTTTGGCTCCTAAACTTAGCTTGATCAGACAATAGAATTCAATTAACCTTTAAAACAATTATCACTCACACATAATCCCCATCAGCATACACCTCACAGGAGGCTGTTACCTACACAAAAGAGAGTTCATTAGCTATGCAAAGGGAACATTAGCAATCAGCAGTGAAAGAGACCCTTGTCCAATTAACCCTTTGAGCTCAGAATACAATGAGGTACATCCCATTGTGACAAGCCATGCAGTTCCTTGTAGTCCTCCCTGCATGAAGATTATAACTGTCCAGGCAGCATGCATAGGTCTGTTACACTACTCCCTTTTTGTGGAACACTCCGGCAGACCCTGATTGATCCTTTTCGGGTCAACTTGGGGATGTCCGGTCTGCTGTTAAGGTAAAAGTTCCGTTTGCCTGGACAGTCCGTCGGCCTTCCTGTTGACTTACCAGGTCGGTAGCTGATGGTGAGGGTGAATAATAGAATTCAGTTCTGGAACAGTCACTTGCTTTGCTCTCTCAATGGCTCCCAAAACCTGTTGCTGATGCTCTTGGGACAGATACGGCACCACCTGGATGCAAATCCCATTTAATCTTTTGACAATTTCCGCCTGTTTGTGCATTTCAATGTTCAAGCCACGGGACATCTCATAATACATGACATAGTGTCGTTGCATCTCTGATTTCTCACTGGCCAACTTGTCACATTCCCATTTTAGACTGTGATATTGTGCCGGATCTACAGTACATGTCGGGGAAGGTAGTCTTACCCGGTTCTCAGCAGCAAGCGGGTTGATTCCAGCAACGCGGGTGGTCACGGGACAAGCAGCAGCAGGTGTAGGTAAATAATCCGAAGTCAGAGGGCCAATGTCGTTGCCCAGCACCACCTCGGCAGGTAGGTTGTCCATGATACCAACTGTGGTCTTTCCTGACCCGGCTCCCCAGTCTAAGTGCACCCGGGCGGTGGGTACGTGAAATACAGCACCCCCTGCGACCCGGACGGCAACTATGCGAGTGGACACGTTCTCTGGCTTTACCAGATGTTTTTGAATCTTAGTAATAGTAGTCCCGGAATCTCTTAGGCCTTGTGCTACTTGTCCATTCACTCGTACCTCCTGACGGTGATGCTGACGGTTATCCGGAGAGGCCGCTTGTATTGGGTCTGCCTCATACCAAATTCCCAGACATTCCTCAGGGCCCCCCTCGGTCTCCAGGCAGTGGGCCGCAGAGGGACGTGAGGGAGTGACCTCTATGTTGGGTGTTGTGCGTCTCCAGTTGTTATTTGTAGCTCTCAAAGGGCAATAACGAGCAATATGTCCCGTGTCGCTGCAGTGATGGCACGTCACCCTAGGCGAATCCCGGGGGTAGTTGCTAGGCCCCTGAGGACGTGGTGGGACTGGAGCCCGAAACTCTGGGCGTGGGGTGACGGTTGGAGTACGCGGTTCTACCTTCTGAGCCAGCCGCATAGTACCCTGGCTTACTTTCCTTGTCTCCGCGTACTCATCTGCTAGCCGAGCCGCCTCGTTTAAGTTAGCGGGATGGCGATCTCGTACCCAGTCTTGTATGTCTGCGGCCAGGTCTTGGAAGAAATGTTCTATTAGGAACAGCTGCAATACTTCCTCCCCGGTGTTGGCCTTGCACCCTTGGACCCAAAGGGATGCCACCCTTTGTAACTGGTTGGCCCATTCCATGTGGGAGTCCACAGCCATCTTCTTGGACTCCCGGAGGCGTCGGCGGTAGGCTTCTGGCGTTACGGCATATCGGGTTAGCAGCGCCTTTTTAACTTGCTGATATTGTAAAATATCCTCTGGAGCGAGAGCCCGAAAGGCTTCATTGGCTTTGCCCGACAATTTCCCCGACAAAATAGTGACCCATTGGTCTGGTGGTACCTGGTGTAGTGAGCACTGCCTCTCAAAATCCGCCAAATATCCATCGATTTCCTCCTCACTTTCTACAAAAGCTTTAAATGCAGTGAACGGTATTTTCTTTCCTGTAGCCGCGGGTGGGGGAGTAGGAACTGCATGTGTAATGGGCTGTCTCGCTCTTACCAGTTCCAGTTCTTGTCCCCTCTTCGTTTGTATCTCCTCCCTTGCTTCCCGGAACAGCTGGTTGATTAGTTCCACAGACGTTTCTGGATACAAGGATAATCTCCGCTGTACAATCCCAGTAATTACATCTTCCTCGCTGACCGGTGCAAGGGGCTCAGTTCCTTCCATGGATCCATCCATTTCGTCCAGCTCCAGCAGGTCAGCTATCAGCTCCCTCCGTGGTCTGTTGCTGGCGCTCCTACCACGACTCTCCAATAGATCTTTTAGTGTGGGTCTTTTCAGCCTGGCGTAGTGAGACTCCATTCAGCACTTGCTCTTTGGATAAAAGGACCATCCCATTGCTGCCAACCAATGTAACTAGTGAGAGGGTCTCAGCCGTTGGAGACGTCCTTTTCCCTGGCAAGCTGCGATATGCAAGTACCGCCGGTATATCCCATCGAACGCCCTTCCAAGAAACGAGACGGGCTACGTTTGCAGAGTCAAACAGACTGACTTTTAATGCCACATTTTACCTCCTTATATCTGGTTACAAACTGTACAGAAACAAATGACACTCCCCCCCCACCCAGGGGGGGCTTCAATACACATACTTTGAAATAATGACATTCCCTTGAGCCAATCAGTCGCTAGCCGTTTTGGCTCCTAAACTTAGCTTGATCAGACAATAGAATTCAATTAACCTTTAAAACAATTATCACTCACACATAATCCCCATCAGCATACACCTCACAGGAGGCTGTTACCTACACAAAAGAGAGTTCATTAGCTATACAAAGGGAACATTAGCATTCAGCAGTGAAAGAGACCCTTGTCCAATTAACCCTTTGAGCTCAGAATACAATGTGGTACATCCCATTGTGACAAGCCATGCAGTTCCTTGTAGTCCTCCCTGCATGAAGATTATAACTGTCCAGGCAGCAAGCATAGGTCTGTTACAAAAGGTATCCCATTGATTCTTTATTCATTTATGGCTTCTATGCTCTATTAACGCATCCACTGCATGGTAGATGCTAACTTGTCTATCTTTTATACATAAAATCACTCTCTAGATTGCAGCTGCGGTCTTTTTGCCAGCAATTATAATATTGCACTACACTCCAGTTTCTTATTGGCTTCCCTACAATTCATGTTCTCCAATCGAATCATTACATGTGAGTTTATTTCATTTTGACTGTTACACCTATCTATACACATCCATGTACATTTTCAAACTTATTTTTCTTCATTTATATATTATCTACTCATCTATCATTCCTTCTCCACAATTACCACAAATGCAACATAATGTCAGTCTATTTTCTTTTTTTCTTTTCTTTGTCTACATAGTAATTTATACTATATATACATATATTATCCTTCAGGATTTTTTCCTGCCATTTATATCTGCTAGTCGCAGACATTTGAGTATTTGAGTACAAGTCACCCATATTATGGTTAATTGTATCCAATATGGCTAATTAGGAGGTTTCCTCCCTAGATAATTGATTCTGATACAATTTGAATACAATTGCAAGCAACAATATAGATTTATATAAATCAGCATTTAACCAATCATATACCCAATATACTCATCTATATGGTTATTTTCCACTCTATTTCTAAATTGTCCACCAAAATATAGTATATCTTCCTTTTCTTCTGTACAAAATACCAACGTTTCTACATATAAAAACCATATACATATCATCTATTCATTTATTTATTTAATTTTCTATTATTCATGTATATTCCCTATTTTGAAGGAATCTACATATGGTTCTTTATATTTAATATTGGGTACCTTTGTACTCGTTTCTATTTCCATCACTCCACTTTTCTTTTTTACGCTTTATGAGATCGTTCAAATCGATCATGGTTAATTTCAACATCCACCCTTGTACTCCCTATCAGGAATGATAGACACTACGTGCTCTGTGTCTCTGATCCAGTCGCATTTCTTTGATCCTTCTTGCTATCTGAATCATACGTGGCCAGTGAGATACAATCACCTGAGAGGTAATTATTTGCTTCTTGCAAATTTATGTTTGAGTAGGGATGACAGCTCTAAACAACCAGCACATACACTATGACCATAAATATATATATTTTCTCTTATTAGTTTGTTATATCATTTTTTTTTATAAAGTGATTATTTTTGCAATATAATGTATATAATTTCTTGTATACAGGTTTTTACAAACAAGATACTGATTTGTTGTTTATAACGATATAAAAATTGTACGATATAAGTTCATACCTGTTAAGATGTTTTCACCATATATATATATATATATATATATATATATATATATATATATATATATATACTTTTTTATTCGCTTATAGATTGAGTTCTTTATATATACACATGTCCCTGAGGAAGCCCGAATGGGCGAAACATATCGGACCCTTTGTATATAATATCCTTGAAATCAACCAATGGTGAAATTCAATCTATTACATGACTCTGTCTTTTAATCTTTTGTATGTATTCAATTATGTGTACAATTAAAATTATATTTTTTTACCTATAAATTGTTATCGGTGTACAGTTTCTGTGGTCTCAGAGCTATCAATGGTACCATTTACTTTACATCTAGGATTAATTTTCTAGACATATCCAACTGCATTCGCACAGTCCCATGCCCCATCCCTTAATTGGGAATATATATGTATCTTCTTCTCAGGGACGGTAATGCTTTTGGCCACTTAATGACATATATCTGTGCATGCTCTATGTTTATTTTTTGTTTCTCTATTTTTGGGTAGATTTAAACACCTGCTCCAACTTTCACATAGAGCACTTAGCACTTTAATATTCATTTAGTATATCCTCTATAGGACTATTTTTTGGCTCTGCGACCACAGCGACCAGAATAAACCTTTAAGTGAAGTTGCCTTTAAATCGGGCACTATTTTGATTTGTATGTGTTCCTTTACATCGGGATTCTGTGATAGGGTTTCTGGTTAGGAACCTGTATAATTAATTCCTTATATTGTTGCTAACATATGATTTTCAGGCTGTGTATTTTCATGGTTTTCTATGATTTATTGTACCAGTTATAGTGCAGACCCCTGCGTTGATTGGGCAATCCCCTCGACGCAGGGACCAGCACTATCCTGGAGGATTGTGAATAATTGCGATTGTGAATAATGGCGGGCTATCATGGCACTGACTGGGAGGGATTTATAGCGGACGTTAGGAAATCTAGATTTAAGGACGAAGCATCTGAAGACGATGCTAACTTATACTTTACAGGACTTCAGCGCCTGGTCGAGAAAAAAACAAGACTTTTTTGGCATAGAGACTTTTTTGAACAATACATATCTAACAAAATAGTATCATGGGGCTTACGTATTCAGATTTTCCCTAACATTAGAAAAATTGAACCTAAAGTAAAAGAAGCACGGGAGGGCAACTTTCAAACCTGCTCTCTTCAGATGATTAGACAAGTGGATGTCAAAATTAAGGAATGGCACGAGAATAGTGGTAATGTGAATACATACCCAGGATATAATCTACTAGAGAAAAAACTAAAGGACCACCTTACCAAATATGCAACAAATCTCATTAAAACTAAGGAAAGTAAACTTCAGAGGGACAAACGGGCATACGATAATGGCCAAGCCTATAAATGGACAAGCCCAAATCCAACGCGGAATAACACGAGAAAACAATTCTATAAAAAAACACCATCCCCCAGGGAGACAGATAGAGTAGATTCGGATACCTCCTCTATATCATCTGCCTCGTATGTCCCTATAGGTAGGTGACCCGAAAAAGATAAAAAATGTAAAAATGACACAGACGGCAGTTTACAAGAAATATCACGATCACAATTCCCACTCAAGGACAAACGTCTGCGAGCACAAAGAACAGGTAGATCACAGTCCTCTGCTACGAAAACAACTAGCATTTACAGTAATACATCTGTAACTCTAGCATCACCTATACCAACTGTAAGTAAAACTTCAATGCCAGCTCCTCCTATGGTGCACCAACCGAGCAGTGAACCCCTTACTCCTAGACATAACAGTCTAGGTGACATCAGGACCGCTCCTATATTTTCTATGGAGCGGAAACCTAGTGCAACACCTAGCACCACGACACACGAATTAAACCAATAGGTCCCGACTCAGCTGACAACTCAGATCGGGACGTTAATAATATCATTAATCTGTCAAATTTCGCCCTCTCTGAGGAACAGACCACAGTACTCCAACTGGGTCTTTCCTTTTGCCCGGACGGTGAGGCTGATCAATTCGAATTGATCAAAGATTTACATCTCTTTGCAAGAAGACTCATGTTCAAAGTCCTATATGACAAACAACAGCCGGCAGATGTATCACCGGCCACCACTAACTCCAATCTGGACCAAGTCTCCCTACAGGAACTTCAGGCCTTGCAAGACCTGATGTCCCTGTGGGATGAAAGCAATCCAGAAGAGGAGGGTTGGACCTATCAGATTCCGGGTGTTACACCCGGAACATCTGTCCAGTCTCGATCTAGTAAACCTGTGTACGTAACCCCCAAAACGTATAAACCAAAATCACGGTCCTTTCCTGTCCTTCAAGGCAACCCCAATATTTGGGCCTTTGTCATACAGGTGACCAAGGCCATAGAAAGCACTGAATGGAAAACAGGCCCCCACTCCTAATGTCAATTCAACCCTCAAAAAAGCCATAAACGATCTACGTAACAAAGATGACATCGTGATTAAACCCTCAGATAAGGGTGGAAACGTCGTTATCCTTAGCAAAGAAGGCTACGAATCTATGTGCTTGGAGATTCTCAAAAATAAGCAGTGGTACAAACTGGTACCCGCTTCAATCGTGAGTCGCAATATCATTAAATATAAGGAAATCCTCAACCGAGCCCGTAGGGCAGGCACGATTGATGACAACACAATCCAATTCCTTAATGTAGAACACCCTACAACACCGACCTTTTATGCACTCCCCAAGGTCCACAAGGGCGTCTTTCCACCACCAGGATGACCCATTGTTTCAGGGTGCGGGTCACTAACTGAAAACGCGAGTAGAATCATCGATGAGTATCTATACCCCCACATGCGGGGACTTTTTTCATACGTAAAGGACACCATAGACCTTCTCAGAATTACGGACGGGCTCGTAGTCCCTCTGGATGCTTGGTTAGTATGGATATTGAAGCCCTCTATAATTCTATTCCGCATTCAAATGGTATACAGGTAGTCAGAAGCTTTCTTAGCGAACGAGACAAGAACTCAAAGAAATACAACAACTTCATTACCGAGATGTTGGAGTTTATTTTGACAAGCAATGTTTTTCTCTTCAGGCGCTCCCACTACCTCCAGGTGCAGGGTGTGGCTATGGGGACGGGCTGTGCCCCCTCCTATGCCAACCTGTATCTGGGGGGGTGGGAGCGCGACCTTTTCGGTGATGAGGAGAACACTGCACTTTTGACCAATGTGCTTACGTGGCATAGATATATAGACAACGTCTTTATGGTATGGGCAGGATCAAAAGAAAGCTTGGACAGCTTCTTGACCCAGTTGCAAACCAACACGTACAATCTCAAGTTCACCCACAACTATAGCCAGGAGAGAATCACTTTTCTGGACGTAGAACTTTTTGTGGATAGCAATGGTAGTTTATGCTCAACGCTCTACAGAAATCCTACAGCAGGCAACAGCCTGCTCCATGCGTCCAGTTCACACCCTATACCATATAGTCAATACCTGCGATTGAAACGTAACTGCTCAGAACAAAGTGATTTTTTGCATGAAGCCAAACAACTATATGCCCGCCTTAGAACCAGAGGGTACACTAAGACGAGCCTACGTAAGGCTTTTAACAGGGCTAATAGCCAGGAACGTAACGCACTTCTTTATACATCAAAAGATAAGAAACAATCCAACACCACTAGAGTGATTACTCGGTACAACCGGCAACACAGTAAAGTAAGAAAGATATACAACCAATTCTGGCACCTCCTGACCTCCGATAACAAAATAAACAAATATGTCAACAGTTAACCGGAAATCACCTTTAAACGTTCTAAATCCATTCGTGACAGCACGGTGTCTAGCCACTACTCCACTCAGTTGATACCAAAACCCACATTGACTGGCACTTACCCCTGTGTAAAGTGTAACTATTGTAGATACATCATTAAGGGGAGCAGTATATACTGCCCAATGGTGACACTAACACACCGAGATTCAGGGCAACATGCCAAACTAGAGGCATTATTTATCCAATGAAGTGCAACTGTGGCGCGTTTTACGTTGGTAAAACGAAACGCCAATTTCTATGTCGGATACGTGACCACGTGTCAGCTGTAAAGAAAAAACTTTTTGAGACTCCAATCAGTAGACACATGGGCCTCTTTCATGGACACGATGCAGAGATGGTGGGTTTTTATGCCCTCGCCCACATCGCACCAAATGAAAGAGGCGGAGAGGTTGATAAACGCCTGTTACAGATAGAAGCCCGTTGGATCTATTCCCTGAAGGCCACCTTATACCCAGGCCTCAACGAGGGTTTAAGTTACAAACCATTCTTGTAATGCAAAATATTTAATTTATATTTATATTTATTTTTATCTCTGTCTCATTCGGTGTTTCTATGTCGGCCACCATATGGGACATTGTTTTTCAAGCTATTCTAGACTTTGATCCAACGAATGTCATGACCAACCACGGTCCCTTTCCCTTCCTCTCCCCCTCCAACTTTATGCCACTGCACCATGCGTGAGTGATACCTGCCTCGTACCATCTTTCCATTCCTTCAGTCTCATGCATTCTGAATGGATTACTCATGATCAGCATGGGCTATAACCCACTGTCCCCTATATCTTGGAGACATGATCAGGTTATTATAATGTTTATATCTCTCCACTACTCTCCTCTATGGTATTAGACACCACTAGAGGCTGCTTACATTTGCCCTCAACATAGCCTTAATTCAGTTGGCAACAAGTAAAGATAATATTTTTTCCTCTATTCTCAGGGAGCGCCGCCGCTGCATGGCTAATACCCATTGTATAGATGATGATATCTCCTTGAAATTAAGCAATCAATGTATTATTGCTTGAATTAAAAATTATTGTTTTTTTCTTCCTTTCCTAATGCAATCATTATTTTCATTATTGTTTGTCAATATAAGTCTATATATTTGCTGCTTGTCATCTCTTTGCTATTATCCCTTCCTCTCACAGGTTTAGAGATACCATCCTCTCCTCTCAGTGTACGATTCCACAGGCACACTGGATGTGTTATACCACTCAGACAAATCTGTTTTTTTTTTTCCAACTATCAGCGACTGGATCGGTACATATAAGCATGTTTGTACCATATTGCTTGTCATCCCTACTAGTTGGGCGCCCAGGGGTGATCACCAGGTGCTGAATAGCCCTGAACCATAGCGGAGGCTATGGTGCAGTGATCACCCGTCATTACTGTGTTCGCTGCCGCACTGAATAAGATCAGCATGGGGAATCCCCATAGCCCTGTGTCCCGCCCATGGGGCGTGTCTCCAATCCCCGTTTGGGTACCATGACGGGACCCCAGCGCGGCGCTCATTGGAGGTTGACTTGCCATACACCCCCTCTGACGCACAAACTCCGCCCACTACTGCGCTCTGACGCGTGCTACGTCAGAGCGCACTGGGACTATATAAGGTCTACATCAGCACACAAAACCGGCTCGGGCCACAGGGAAGACCAAACAATCACTGGCTGCAATACAGGTAAATATTCTCTCCACAGGACTTACCTTCTTTCTCCCCCTTTTTCACTTGACGCTAATTGTCTCTGCTTGAAAGTGACATACACTTTCATTCATTCATTTATTTGTATTTTTTCTTTTCTTCTTTGTTCCTGACTCCTAATTAGCACTGCTATGTGCATGACATACAGGCTCTTTTGATCCACTTCTCATAATGAGGTGAAGCGTGTGGCTCTTTTGGTCCATAAAAGATCATATCAAAGGTATCCCATTGATTCTTTATTCATTTATGGCTTCTATGCTCTATTAACGCATCCACTGCATGGTAGATGCTAACTTGTCTATCTTTTATACATAAAATCACTCTCTAGATTGCAGCTGCGGTCTTTTGGCCAGCAATTATAATATTGCACTACACCCCAGTTTCTTATTGGCTTCCCTACAATTCATGTTCTCCAATCGAATCATTACATGTGAGTTTATTTAATTTTGACTGTTACACCTATCTATACACATCCATGTACATTTTCAAACTTCTTTTTCTTCATTTATATATTATCTACTCATCTATCATTCCTTCTCCACAATTACCATAAATGCAACATAATGTCAGTCTATTTTCTTGTTTTCTTTTCTTTGTCTACATAGTAATTTATACTATATATACATATATTATCCTTCAGGATTTTTTCCTGCCATTTATATCTGCTAGTCGCAGACATTTGAGTATTTGAGTACAAGTCACCCATATTATGGTTAATTGTATCCAATATGGCTAATTAGGAGGTTTCCTCCCTAGATAATTGATTCTTATACAATTTGAATACAATTGCAAGCAACAATATAGGTTTATATAAATCAGCATTCAACCAATCATATACCCAATATACTAATCTATATGGTTATTTTCCACTCTATTTCTAAATTGTCCACCAAAATATAGTATATCTTCCTTTTCTTCTGTACAAAATACCAACTTTTTCACATATAAAAACCATATACATATCATCTATTCATTTATTTATTTAATTTTCTATTATTCATGTATATTCCCTATTTTGAAGGAATCTACATATGGTTCTTTATATTTAATATTGGGTACCTTTGTACTCGTTTCTATTTCCATCACTCCACTTTTCTTTTTTACGCTTTATGAGATCGTTCAATCGATCATGGTTAATTTCAACATTCACCCTTGTACTCCCTATCAGGAATGATAGACACTACATGCTCTGTGTCTCTGATCCAGTCACATTTCTTTGATCCTTCTTGCTATCTGAATCATCCGTGGCCAGTTAGATACAATCACCTGAGAGGTAACTATTTGCTTTTTGCAAATTTATGTTTGAGTAGGGATGACAGCTCTAAACAACCAGCACATACACTATGACCATAAATATATATTTTCTCTTATTAGTTTATAAGATTGAATTCTTTATATATACACATGTCCCTGAGGAAGCCCGAATGGGCGAAACATGTCGGACCCTTTGTATATAATATCCTTGAAATCAACCAATGGTGAAATTCAATCTATTACATGACTCTGTCTTTTAATCTTTTGTATGTATTCAATTATGTGTACAATTAAAATTATATTTTTTTACCTATAAATTGTTATCGGTGTACAGTTTCTGTGGTCTCAGAGCTATCAATGGTACCATTTACTTTACATCTAGGATTAATTTTCTAGACATACCCAACTGCATTCGCACAGTCCCATGCCCCATCCCTTAATTGGGAATATATATGTATCTCATAATAATGGAAGCGAACAACAACATCTCTGGGGTTGGAGCCAGCAGTGGGCTTGGGAGCTAAGGATCTATGAGCTCGATCTAAACGCCAATCAATATCTGGGATGTGGGGTGCCAGGGTGACAAATAGGTCCAGAAGATATGGGTGCAGCTCCTTGTCTGAGGCCGATTCAGGGATCCCTCTGATCCACAGGTTTTGGCGCCTTTCTCTGTTCTCTAAATCCTCTTGTTGCAGTTGGAGTTGGGAGAGGGTATTTTTCATGGCAGCATTATCTTCCTCTAACACATGTACATACTGGGTAAGTTCGTCAAATTTATTCTCAAGTGTGTCTGTACGTTCCCCTAGCTGATCTATCTCCTTTCCGGAGCTCCTGTGTAATTTTACCCACCTCTTTGGTGATGTTATGGGTCAGGTTCTGAAGGAGCGATTGTAGCTTGTGATCTAGAACGGCTACAGTGACCATATCTGTGGCCACTGCCGACAGAGCATGCTGGGATCCGTCATCCTCCGGAGGATCAGTTAGCATCGCTGAGCGGGAGTCGGAGATCTCTGGCAGGGCAGTCGCGTTACTCGAGGCCGGGGAATGCGGCCTATACAGGAAGCGCTCCATTGTAGAGTTAGATCTCGTGGAAGGCGACGGAACAAACCCTCTATATATGGCCTTTTGAAAACATATCTTGCCCATATGATGGCGATGATGGCGACGAAGGTTCGGGCAGATGCTTTATTCACTCCTGGGGCTGTGGTGGCTAAGGAAGCGTTGCTGGAGCGGCGATTAGCGGACGGGGACCAAAGTTCACCCCCTACATGTCCTCCATCTTCTAATGCTCACATTAACTTTTCTGACAAGATCCCAGGCATCTCAAAGCAACAGGGCTCAGGTATAAATCACCTATTCAGGCTGTATGTTAAACCCCTTTCATTTTTTCCTGTTTTTTTCCCCCAGGAATCCTAGGAGGGGGATGTGGGGAGCAGTCCTAGTTACTGGACAGTACCAGTGTAATTGCTGGAAACAAACCTGGGGTGTGTGGGCCCCAGCAGCCACAGTACTGGAGGGAGCAGCAATATGGTCACCAATGGTGTGGAATCAAGGCCAGGTATTAGCAGATAAGGCACTTCAATCTGCGGCCTATAAGGTCCTCTGTATTGGTGAGCTGGGGTTGTTAAATTACAGGGCCCAGAATCAGTTCAGGAGAGGGTCGGGAGGCTGCTGCAGGGCCTGGGGTGTAGCAATATGGCCGCCGCTCACCTGTATACACAGAGCGCCGTCTGCTGCAGTAAGTGTTCGCCAGGCCTTTGATCTTCTCCGCTCCGTTCTGGGTCCCCTCCAGGTCCGGGAGAGCCGCTGTGGAACGATCCGGGAGCGATCGCCGCTTGCCCCGCGTCCGCGGAACTTGAGCCCGGTGGTTTTAGAGGCGCCGTAGGCCTCAAAATGGTGGCGGAGCACTCGTGGATGGCGCCGTCCTCGGCTCAATTTTCGCCGCAATCCCTAGCCCCACGGTCTTGAATCATGTAGGGACCTGCACAGGGGGAGCCCAGGAGCTAGGGCAGGGGGGTCAGCAGTTGTAACTCTGAAGTGCCGAGTCAGGATGGCTTCGGATGTGATCAGGCCTAATGGAGCTCCTCCAGGACACGTCTCTCCTCTCTCGCAGCCGGCCACTCCCCCCTTTCTTTCTTTCTTTCTTTCTTTCTTTCTCCCTTGATCCTTCTTTCTTTCTTTCTTTCTCCCTTGATCCTTCTTTCTTTTTTTCTTTCTTTCATCTCCCTTCTATCTTTCTCTCTCCCGCTATCTATTGCTTTCTTTCTTTCTCCCTTTATCTATCTACATATCTATCGATCTTTCTTTCTTTCTATCTATCTATCTATCTATCTATCTATCTATCTATCTATCTATCTATCTATCTATCTATCTATATTTTTCCCTTCATCATTTCTTTCTTTCTTTCTTTCTTTCTTTCTTTTTCTCCCTTTCTTCCTTCTTTCTTTCTCCCTCCATCCTTCTTTCTTTCTTTCATTCTTTCTCCCTTCATCCTTCTTTCTTTCTCCTTTTTCTTTCTTTCTCTCTTTTTTTCCTTTCTCCCTATATCCGTTTTTCTTTCTTTCTACCTTAATTTTTTTTTCTTTCTTTCTTTCTCCCTTCATCCTTCTTTCTTAATTTTTCTGTCTGTCTATCTATCTATCCTTCTCTCTTTCTTTCTTTCTCTCTTTCTTTCTCTGTTTTTTCTTTCTCCATTCATCCTTCTTTCTTTCTCCCTTAATTTTTCTTTCTTTCTTTCTCCCTTATCTATCTTTCTATCTATCTTTCTATCTATCTATCTATCTATCTTTTTCCCTTCATCATTTTTCTTTCTTTCTTTCTTTCTTTCTCTCTTTCTTTCTTTCTTTCTTTCTTTTTTTCTTTCTTTCTCCCCTTCTTTCTTTCTTTCTCTCTTTCTCCCCTTCTTTCTTTCTTTCTCTCTTTCTCCCCTTCTTTCTTTCTTTCTCTCTTTCTCCCCTTCTTTCTTTCTTTCTCTCTTTCTCCCCTTCTTTCTTTCTTTCTCTCTTTCTTTCTTTCTCTCTTTCTCTCTTTCTCTCTTTCTCTCTTTCTCTCTTTCTCTCTTTCTCTCTTTCTCTCTTTCTCTCTTTCTCTCTTTCTCGCTCCCCCCCCCCCTCTCTTTCTCTCTTTCTCGCTCCCCCCCCCCTCTCTCTTTCTCTCTTTCTCGCTCCCCCCCTTTCTCTCTTTCTCTCTTTCTCGCTCCCCCCTCTCTCTTTCTCTCTTTCTCGCTCCCCCCCTTCTTTTTCTCTCTTTCTCGCTCCCCCCCTTTCTCTCTTTCTCGCTCCCCCCCTTTCTCTTTTTCTCGCTCCCCCCCTCTCTCTTTCTCTCTTTCTCGCTCCCCCCCTTTCTCTCTTTCTCTCTTTCTCGCTCCCCCCTTCTTTTTCTCTCTTTTTCTCTTTCTCGCTCCCCCCCTTCTTTTTCTCTCTTTCTCGCTCCCCCCCTTCTTTTTCTCTCTTTCTCGCTCCCCCCCTTCTTTTTCTCTCTTTCTCGCTCCCCCCCTTCTTTTTCTCTCTTTCTCTCTTTCTCTCTTTCTCGCTCCCCCCCCTTCTTTTCTCTTCTCTCTTCTCGCTCCCCCCCTTCTTTTTCTCTCTTTCTCTCTTTCTCGCTCCCCCCCTTCTTTTTCTCTCTTTCTCTCTCCCCCCC